>NC_088921.1:57492500-57792500 GCF_038396675.1 Hydra vulgaris
AGTCACTGAGCATTTATTTTCACAGGTACTGATATTTTCAAATAAAAGTTGGGTCAAATCATTATATTTAAACCAAAGGCCTGCGGGTCACCATCTCTGATTTTCTTGATTTTTACATATTGTCATGTGCATTATGTAGATAGGTTAAACTTGAAATTTCAGACTTCCAAGTACAACAGTTCAGAAATTATAGCCTTGGAAACATGACACAGTGGCCCCGTCAATTTACAAATGGTCAAAACAGACTGCTTTAGAGCTATATAACTTTTTTCTCACTTTCAACAAGTATCTCCTTTTTTCTAGAATTATGTTCTGGATTGTTTTCTCTTTTAAAAAGTGGTTTTTATCAACTTGTATTAAATTAGAGAAAAATTATGACCTCCTCAACTTTGGAAAAAATCCTATAATTGCTAAAATATACCAAAATGAAACTAACTGTAGCATTTTTCAATTCATCCAAAAGCCTTTACAATAAGTTTTCTGATTAGCTACTACTGTCTGCAATAAATGGGCAAAATATAGGCAGCTTCTAAAAGCAAAATATTCACTCATCTAAAAAGTCTAATTTTCAGTCATTTTGAGATGCTTGTAAATTTTTCTAATACTTTGTTTTGATCTAAGATTAACAGCATATAAGATTAACAGCATGTAAGACCATTAGACCCAACTATCTGAAAATGCAAACATTACAAACTTGTCAAATTCACACCAAAAATGCCAGCATTTTTAAATAACCCTTTTATTTCAATTATCAACGGTTGAATGTGTTATTAGAAACCAGTGCCCCTTTAATCTGGTCTATGTGAGGGGTGCAACTAATTATGTCATTTATTAATAAAAAGAAAGATATTTTTGATTGCCCTCTCTTTGATTTGGTCTTTATAGTAGATAAGGGGACAAAAAAAAAAAAAAAAGCATGAAAAGAGAGAATCAACTTTAAACTAAAAAGACAAAAAAAAATTATAAGAAGATGAGGAAATGGATAAATATGCAAAATTTTAGCGATACTATAAATCTGGATAAAAAAAGATGAGATAACAAAGACTAAGATTTCAATGATCAAGAAAAAGAAAGCATAAAAAGATCAAGTTTATCCTCAGAACTGGGGATAAAAAATTATAATAGAATATCTAGAGAGAGTATTAGAAACAAAATATTTAAAGAAAACAAAATACTCTGGAAGCTATTGAAAACATAGAACAGGAAATAATTATGAATGAAACTGAAACATCAAATGATTTAGATTTTGAGCCTGGAAGCTAGAAAATAAACTAGTAAATCAAAAAAAAATTCTTTTTTCAAATCCATGCTTTATGCAAGCAGAATTCTATTGGGCCTAGAAATTCTTTTTTTGTTATCTTTTGTAGAAGGAAAAATTACTGTTTTTTTTTTTTTTTAAATTTAAAAATTACTGTTTTTACTAAATTTTTGTTTTTTAACTTAATAACTTAAGACTTAAAAAACAATAGGTTTTGAATCGCTGCGCTTTAATGTCTTCGAAACTGCAAATAATTTGCAAATCAATGATTTTTGTGACATAATACGCAATTCATATCAAATAAATAAAATGTATGGGAGAATACAAATTAAATTTTTGTTAACTTAATTAACTTATTTTGGTCAAATTTTTCCATTTCCTTGTATTGTCATCGAAAATGATTAAGTGTGCAAAATTTGAGCAAAATTGGTTGAGAAAAAAGCTTTCAAAAATTGATTTCAAATTTTGTGGCACACAAACATATATAGAAAGTAACCTTATATAAAGCATGGAAAAAATAAAATAAAAATCTGTAAAATCTGTAAAACATGCACAGTTCCTAAAGGTATTTTTAGTGGGGGTATCTTGCAGCATCAGTCAGTGATCTTGCAGCTCTTCAGAAAGTTGTAACTTTTGTTATTTGTAAAATTGATTGTGATTATATTACACCATTTTAGCAATCTTGCCACATATGAAAAAGTAAACCTATTAATAAGCAAACAAGCCAGGTGAGGAACAATATAAAGGTGCATTGAATCTCCTTGAGAAGTATGAAACTCAAAGAAATAATGGAAGACTATGCTTTGAGATAATGGGACTAAAAAGGGTTCACTTTTTAGAATAGCAAACAATCTAGATACCTATTAATCTTTTCTAGCATTTTTATAAAAATAAATCTATAAAAAGATATTTGTGCCAAATCAGATGCAGTTGAAGCAGTATTGAATCTATTTTTCAAACATATCTGCTTTCTTACATGCAATTAAAAAAAAAATTGCATGTAAGACTTCATGCTAAACTCTGATTATTTAAAAATAAACAAAAAATTGTTGATTGATGTAGAAAAAAGATTAGGATTGAAAAAACAGTTTATCGACTATCCACCTAGTTTATCATCAGTCTCATAATTGATGATTCATAGAACTGGGTCGGATAATAGATTAGAGACTAATCCAACCTCAGTATTTGTACACAGTAAATCCTCAAGATCTTCAAAGACTTTGCTAAATCTCCAGTTGTAGTAAATAATCCTGCTGAAAGAGCAGTGGGAATGATGCATCAGTGTTTGCACAGATATAACAAAGAAATAGAAGATTGAGACAGATTGCTAACTCTATTGTTTATATTGCTAAAACCAGATTTACTATGAAATATGTCCAAGAAAAGTAGATTGACTCACTTTATGCAAAAAAGGCAAAAAGGATTTAAACATTATGAAAATCTTAAGGATTTAAACATTATGAAAAATTCCATCATGGTTTTTTGATTAAAAACAAAAATGCATTTATTTGAAAAAAAAAAAAAATCTTCATTTATTAAAAAAGTTGTTGAAATGCAAATAATTCTCAGCAATCAAATGCAAACAATTTCTCAGCAAAATAATTCACTATTGTTGAGTTTTTAACACTATATAACATAATAAAAGCGCATAATCAGTCTAATTCTACGTTTTTTTTTGTAAGTGCCAACCTATATTTAAAAATATAGATTGGCACCTTAATTATATAAAAGATTAGTTCAAAATTTTAATACATCTACTTTCCCCAAAATAAACATTTACAGAATAAAAACAGTGGCATTTTTTAATCATTTTTTAGAATTAAATGGGCACTGTAGGAGGCACATGGGTGATGATATTACTTTTTTTCCAAATTCAGTACTAATTTTCCCAGGTTTCAAGGAGTTATTATATAAATAAATAAATAAATATATATATATATATATATATATATATATATATATATATATATATATATATATATATACAGTATTGTGCAAATTAGTTTGGACAATGGTTGAAATAACACAATTATTTGCCACATTGAAGTTTTATTCAAAAAAAACATGCCAATGGTACAAAATATGATATAATTAATAGGAGATATGACCTCCTTTTGCTTTTACAAGCATTTGAACACGATTTGGCATGGATTTGACCAAAGTTGAACACATTTTAGTCACTTGCTCATCATGATACCAGGTCCTAATTACAGCACTAATTAGCTTTGCCATTGTCGAACAGTCTTCTTTCAGGAGTCTTTGTTTGATTATAGCCCATAAGTTTTCAATGGGATTGATGTCTGGAGAATTTCCAGGCCAGTCTAAAATCTCCAGTCCACTTTCTTCAAAGAATGTGCGCATTTTACGTGAAGTTTGGCATGGCACGTGATCTTGCTGAAAAATGCCATCTCCATTAGGAAAGTCCCTTGTCATACTAGGAAGCAAATGAGTCTCCAAAATAGCCTTGTATTTATCACTATTCATCATTCCCTCTATGTTAATGAGTCGTCCAAGGCCTTTAGCACTAAAACTACCCCAAAACATCTTCTTAGGCGGATGTTTGGGTGCTTGTTGAATATGTCCTTACCGAAGCGGTTCACCTTTGCTTCGTCTCACAAACTTTGACCTGTAGCCATGGACTTCAAAATGCGATTCGTCGGAGAATACTACTTTTTTCCAGTCGTCTGCTATCCATTGAGAATACCTACGTGCCCATTGAAGACGTTTTTTTCTTCATAACCGATGTCAATAACTGTTTCTTTAGAGGTTTTCTGGCAAATCTGCCAACTTCAAGGAGCCTTCGTCGGACAGTTGAAGAAGAAATATTTACGCCTAATGTGGACAAATCTCTCTGAAGGTCTGCAGTTGTTTTCTTAGGATTCTTTATACTTTCTCTGATGATAACTGTATCATCGCGAGGTTTTGTCTTGCGTTTTTCCTTGTCGCAATGTTGAAGATTCACCAGTGTCTTTTTTTTCAAGATGTCACCAATGGTTGACTTGGCCACCTTCATTTTCTTAGAAATCTGTCTAATGCTCAAGCCAGCATGTTCTTTAAGAGCTATAATGCTTGCACACTTCTTGGGAGTGATGTCCATTGTTAATACGAGGTGAATAATCCGTCACAACCTCCGTCACAACCTTTCTGCACAAAGCCTGGAGTAGCACTGAAGCCACTGATGCGTTTGCTAGAATGTCTTCCCGGCAGCAAAGAGTTGCCAGACACCACTAGTTACAGTAAAACACTCATTTTTCTGAAAAAACAAGAGAATCTTTAGTATCATAGCTAAAAGTTGGGCTTATTGTGAAAATTATTCCAATTTTGCCACTGTCCGAACTAATTTGCACAATACTGTATATATATATATATATATATATATATATATATATATATATATATATATATATATATATATATATATATATATATATATATATATATATATATATATATATATATATATATATATATATATGGGCAATTCCACAAGAGTGGCAGTCATGACATTTGACACTCTTTAAGCTATTAAAAATAAACAGAAAATGGAAACAACTTGAAACTTTCCAGAAATGTGAAATACTATCATATAATTTAGTATTTAAAAGCATTAAAGTCTTAAACTTTTTTCAAAAATTAACTCTACGTAGTGTGACGGTTTTTACCACTTCTGAACAAAACAACTTTGTCAGACTTAGTCAGCAAACAACATGGTAAAAAAAAAAATCATTTGGTGCGTGTATTTAGCACATTATGTGTTATTAAATGTTTCATAGTTTTTATTTGAAGTTTTACAAGCATTTTTATATTTTTTCTGTCATGACTGTCGTAACCGTGACGGTTGTAACGAAAAATCTAATGTATAAAAACAACAAACAAAACATATTAAAATAAAATGATTTTTTTAAATAACTTTTTTGCTTAAAAGTATTTTTAAATAGTTAAAAAAGAGTGATGGAGTTTAGTTTTTATAACTTTTTTGCATTTTTTCCCCCCTCTTTATCGCGGAATCGCCCATGTTTTAGATCGAACATAAATTCAATACTTTTGCTTTCCATCTTTAAAAAAAAAATTAATATAGGCACTCAAAAATGCCAAAGTACATCAAAATGCTGGCCTTATTTTTGAATAAGATTACCACTTGAACATTACTACTGCATATATACCGCTATATCTTGAATAGAACTATCAACTTGTTTCTCTGGACAGTGGTTTTGTTTATCAAGGTTCATGTTTTGGAATTAAAGAGTTAATAGAGGGTTGTAACCACAATTTAAAGGGAAAAAAGTAGCTCTAGGCCTTGGGTGATGGATAAGAAGTAAATATTTCAAGAGATAGCAAAATAAAGTTTGCACATTGGAGAATTTTGAATATACAAAATATTGCATTCAAAATGCAATATTTGATACAACTTGGGATAAGTGGATCATGATTAGTCAGTTTTTTAAAGAAGTTCTAGAAAAAGCAACTATTTATCAGAAAGAATACATTCCAACCAATACCAAAACCTTTAATGCAGACAAAACATTTTAGAAGAAGATGAAAAGCTTCTATACCAAGATCATAGGACATTAGTGAGTTCACAAAGGTATCAAGAGTTACTTCAGTTATGTCTTGCCTTGCTCACCTATGCCTACTGTATACATGTTTACTGTCTTGCCTTCCTCATCTAGTCTTGTCATCATGTCTCGAAATGTCCAAAGAAATCTATTCTCTCGAAATAGTGCTATTTAAAAGTCATATGGAGTTGACTACCTAAAAATATTAAACCTTTATTACTCCCATTTTTGAATGCTTTTGGAATCCATTGGCTTTACATGACACAACAATGTTCAGATTTCTTGTGAAATACTCAACCATTACAAACTATGATAAGTACAAATATATTAAAAAATAAAATTAAAAAAAATATATAAAAAATAGTTAACAAATATATTTAAAAAATAATTAAAAAATATATATTATCATATATATATAAACTATGATTAGTACAAATATATTCCGGTCATTATAATTTATTCCAGAAATTTTTTTTGTTATAATCTTCATCTAAAAAAACTCTGCCTGCCCAAACCTAAACTGTTATTTAATTTATGTACTACCCCCCCCCCCTCTTCCCCCTGAAGAATGTTATTTCAGTATGACCTTATCAGTGATGTTAAATATGCAGCTAAATCCAATTATATATATATATATATATATATATATATATATATATATATATATATATATATATATTTTATTCTATTTCTTCTAATTCACCTCCCCAAGGCCGATAAGGCCACTACTGATGAGGAGGCTACTTGTAGTTATAACCCTCTCTTAACTCTATAACTCCGAAACACAAACCTTGACGAACAAGGCCGCTGCGCGGAGAAACAATTTGATCGCGGTACTACCAGGGACGTGGTGGGGATCGAACTCCGAACCTCTCGCTTATAAAGCGAGCGCTCTACCACGACACCACTACCGCATTTTAATATATATATATATTAATACATATTAATTATTATATATATATATATATATTAATACATATTAATTAATATATATATATATATATATATATTAATACATATTAATTAATATATATATATATATATATATATATATATACATATATATATATATATATATATATATATATATATATTTTCAATAATAACTTTTGTGACAATGCTGTGACAATAATAACCCTTAAGGAATCGAATATGTTAAAAATAAAATACACTAATGAATACAACACTTGATAATGAATAAATTTTATTAAAATCTCTCAACTTGTTCAAAAAGTTTTATGGTAATATTTATTTTTAATACCCGTTCTGTTACTCGCTCGATTACTGTTCCTTTAAATGTATCCTGAACCTTTTTAAACCTTTATTTTTTTGTTAGATTAGCAATTGGTAATAGTATGTGCAACAACTATTAGGTAATTACAATATATTCTCTATTACTAAATATTTTCTCCAATTAACATAACTGTTACTATTTCACACTGAATATTCCTCATATTAAATATTCCACACAACTCCTCATACTCATCAACAGCTTGATATATTAAATCTCTCTATCTATATTATATAAGATTGTTAGATGCATCTTGGTCTAATTGTTTGTAATTATGTTTGTCTGTTAAAGAGTTTCATGCTTTATCTAATTAAATACTTTGTTTAATTAAAAATAGTTTATTTGAATCGTTTCAATCGTTTTAGAATGAGTTCAAAAAACTACAACTCCAACCACCTTTATTGACTTTTCTTAATTTAAAACAAACTGAATTTAAAAAAATTCTAAGAACAATTTTATTCTAACTTATTGACATGATTTTCACTAAATATTTAAAATATACTCTTATTTTTTTTTAATTATAATTACTACAACTATTATCATTAACTTCTTGTTTTTTTATTTTTTATTATTATCATCAAAGTATGATTTTTAAATTACTTACTTTTGTTTACTTTGTTTATGTATGTTCTATGTGTGTAAGCTTATTATTAAATTTATTATATTTTAAAACTGGTGTCACTCCTTTGATCAGAATTCTGTTTGAGTGACACCATCCTTATCAATCATTTAGTTATTATTATTAAATACTTATAATTAATTTACTCATTATTATATTACCTTATACTATTATCATTTATATATATATATATATATATATATATATATATATATATATATATATATATATATATATATATACATATATATATATATATATATATATATATATATATATATACACATACATATATATATATATATATATATATATACATATATATATATATATATATATATATATATATATACATATATATATACAACCCTCAGAATTAGGGTCCGCATTTGGCAATGCCGACCTAACTGCCAACCTGATATATACATATATATATATATATATATATATATATATATATATATATATATATATATATATATATATATATATATATATAAATGATAATAGTATAAGGTAATATAATAATGAGTAAATTAATTATAAGTATTTATATATATATATATAATTATAAGTATTGTATATATATATATATATATATATACATATATATATATATATATACATATATATATATATACACATATATACATATATATATATATATGTATTTATAAAGTGTTTGAGGTTGGCAAAAAATTGCCGACCTCCTTTCTATGTTTTATGGTCACACCTTTGTATCAAATAATTATTGCCGACCTGATGCCGACCTCAAAAAGATTGAGGTCTGCAAATTATTGCCGACCGCCGACCTCATTTTTCATAATTCCGAGGGTTGTATATATATATATATATATATATATATATATATATATATATATATATATATATATATATATATATATATATATATATATATATATATATATATATATATATATATATACACACATATATATACTTATTTTTTATTAAGCAATTAATTTTACTTACTACAATCAAGTTATAAAATTTATTATTATTATTATATTTATTATTATTATAATATTATTGTATGATTTTAAAAAAGGAAAGTAAATATCTTGTTGTTGTTGTTATCGTTTGTTATTATACGCTTGAATGATTACGGTTGTTACCTTTGTAGCATTTCACTTTGTTTTAGCAAAAATTTTAGTGAATATTTAAAAAAAATTTTTAAAACATACCTAGTCGTTAATACTCCACATGATAATGGCGATGCTTCAACAGTTCCATTTTCAATTTCACTTTCCGTATGATTAATACAATGGAAAGGCTGTAAATATTAAATCAAAAATGAAAAAAAAAAAATTTTAATTGTCACTAAATGATAATAAACTTTTTAAACAAAATATGAATGTAATTTAAATACAAAATTACCTTAGTACAAAACAAAATACTTGGTCCATGAAGTTCACAAAAATGACATAAAGCAATTACTGCATTCATTGCTTTTAAATCATAAATAACTTGACTATTATTAAAAATGCTTTGTTTGAATTCACCATCATGAAAATTTAGATAATCCTTTTATAATGTTTAAAATTTTTAACAAAAATATTTCTTTATACTAAAAAAAAAGCTATTTTCAATTTATAAATAATTTATGACATTTTGCAGAAAAAGAGTTGGAAAATTTGATTTGTTGCCATAAATCGGGTAATAATGAAAAATAAACTATTTTTTTAAACTACAGCAATCATAGTTTGACTAAATGAAAGATCTAACAAAATATTACAAAACCGCATACTTATCTCAAAATGAACAATTTCACACTGATCATAAATTGACCAATTGTCATATATATATATATATATATATATATATATATATATATATATATATATATATATATATAATATATATATATATATATATATATATATATATATATATTTATATATATATATAAAGTTAGCTGCCCCAACTTGCCCCATTTTGAAATAAGGTGGTTTTAAAAAGCTCATAAAAATGAAAAACTCTCAAAACGTTTTGAGAGTTTTTCCTGATGTTTTTGAACAAAACTTTTTGATGTATATTTATATATATATATATATACATATATATCAACTTGTTTCTCCGCGCAGCGGCCTTGTTTGTCAAGGTTCGTGTTTCGTGTTCGAGTTATAGAGTTAAGAGAGGGTTATAACCACTTTTAAGTAGCCTCCTCATCTGTAGTGGCCTTCTAGGCCTTAAGGAGGTGAATAACAAAAGAAAAAAATACATATATATATATATACGTATATATATATATATATTTATATATATATACACATATACATATATATATACGTCATATTAGCTTTTACATCTAATGTTAATTTTTTTACAAAATGAGCTTTTTAAAACTACCTTATTTCAAAATAAGGCAAGTTGAGGCAGCTAACTTTTTTAGTTTCTAACAGAATGATACAAACTCTCTTTAAAAAAAGAATTGGCTTCGCAAAGGAAGTCTAAGGTAAAAAGTCCTAGCTCTATAAAAATCAGTTTAAACTCATAAAAATTGCATTTTTTAAATGCATTTTTTATAAGATATATAAATACATATTTACATTTTTTTATAAATTAAGATAAATTTATCTATTATCTTTGTATATAATGAAAATTAAAATGAAAGGTTTTGTGTTTAGGGAGAAAATTAAGTTTTAATAGTGATAAAGTTTTAATTATAAAAAAGAGCTGTTTTCGGTTATTTTTAAATAAAAATTAACATTTAAATCTATTATTTCAGTACTTACTTTTTTATACTGTTAGAAATATAAGAAACTGTAGAAAATAGTTTGTTAATAACATTGTTTAAACTTCGCTACTCAAAAAACTATATTTTTGCCAAATTTCAAGTGTTTCTAAATCACTGTGCAGAGCCCAGATCCCATTGAACATGTATGGGAAGGGCTGTTCAGGGCAATCAGGGGTAAAAAGCCACGCAATCAAGATGAACTTTGGAACTTGCTGCAAAATGCTTGGAATAGCATCACTCTACAGCACCTTCAAGATCTTGTTGAGTCTATGGTTCGATGAATTGAACAGCTGAGTTTAGCTTAGGGTCGCCATACTAAGTATTAGTAATTCTTCCAGTTCTTGACTGACTATGTACTGTAGTTTATAAAAAAGGTAAACACTGTACAAATATAGAGCGATTGTTTGGTGTTTCTGTTTTATCTAGCGAGAAATTCTATTAAAAATTTACTGGACACATAACTTGTTTCCGCCACTGTATATATACAAATATATTTGTATATTTCAAATAAACCTTTTTTCATTATCATCTTTTTTTCTTTCTAAATTAACTTTTTGGGAAAGACAGAACTTTAAAACATGTTTAAACTTTAAAACATGTTTTACTTTTAACAGATGTTGGCCACGCCCCCCTTGTCCCCTCAGAATTGCAACATTTATTTAGAGATTTCAAGTTATATAACTTTAAAAATATATAATCTTTTTACTTTATTTACATCAAGGTTCATGTTTCGGGGTTATAGAGTTGAGAGAGGGTTATAACCACAATTAAATAGCCTCCTTGTATGTAGTGGCTGGGGCACTGGGGAAGATGCCCTACTTTTCTAAGAAAAAAAAAAACTCTCCATATCAATAAAGATTTCTTTGAAATTATTATTTTTGAAAAAATTGTTCTATTCGGTTTTTGAACATTCTGTATTTTTATGATCTTCCTTAAAATGTTTTAAGAAAGTACCTGTGTTAATAAGATTTTTGATTTGCAAGTATATGAATTAAAAACATTCATCCATCTAGGGGTGTTCAAGTAACGGGAAAAAATTACTTAAGTAATTTTTTAAGCAATTTTTTTCAAATTTCTTAAGCAACTTAAGCAATTTTAAGTAACTTTAGTTATTTTCAAAACATAAATTTTACATACATTTTTGTGTTATAATATTATATAAGTATAACCAAACGAAAGAAATTATAACAAAACTTTTAAACTTGAACACAAAAAACATGTGTCAATCATTTTATCACTCAATGATGTTCTCAAGCATTAAACATCTTTCTGCTTCAACTGATGATGGTGGTAAAGACTTTAAAGCATAGTGTAATTTTTTTAGCATTTTTGGGTAGCCATTTGATCCTTTGCATACAGCCATTTCTTTTTTGATAGTCCAAAACATTAAAGGAAGCCTTGTTCATATTAAATTTGAATTTTGGGCTAGGAAATAATGAAGCTCTTCAGCCTTAATTTTTTTTATAAAGGTTCTTCAATTTCAACATTGGATGCTTCACATTTAACTGATGCTTTAGGATCTTTATGGTCATAAAAAGATGACGATAAATGTCTCTAGCTATAATTGGAAATTTTTTTTTTCTTAGGATAGTTTAAAATAGAATCTTTTTTAGCTTGATCATACAGATTTGGTGCCTCTAAATATTTTAAAAGTCCTGCAATTCCAATATTTCTTCTTTCAGAAATTCTTTTTATCATAGACCCACCCACCCACCCCCAAAAAAAAAGAAGATACTGTAGCATCTTGGTCTTTTAGTTAAAATAAATTCACACAGCTTTAAAAAGAGTAATATATCTTTTACAAGACCATCAGCATCAGCTTCAATAATTTCTAAACAATCTCCTAAATGCCTAGCTATTTTAATCTCATTATCAGTAGGTATTATTTCCAATGCATTAAAATGCTTCAATGTTTTCCTAACTGCTAGTTCAATATTAAGAAATCTTAAAATCATTTTAGACATTGAATTCCAACATGTTTTTGTATCCAAAATTAAAGCCAACTCTTTTCCAAACTCATTAGGACAACAGCGTTGAAGATTATCATTTCTTAGAGATGACCTTTTAAAAAACTTTACAAACATTTGAATTTTTTGAATAGTGATTTTAATTCCATCAAGCTCAACAGCTTCTTTTTTAAGTAGTAGTTCTTTCCAATTGACAGAAGTTTCATAATTGGTTTCTTTATCAACATCATCAACTTCTTCAGTATCCTCATCTAAGTTGTCACAACAAGAATCTTTATCTTCTACAAGATCATTTGCTTTTTTATAAAGTACAGCAACTACTGCCAAGTGAATTTCATGAAAGACATAGTTGATGAGTTATTTGAGACAACCTTTTTCATTACACTGGCTCCATCTGTAACCATTCCAAAAAATATTTAGATTTAACTCAAAATCTTTAAGCTTTGTTTCAATCAAATTAAGACCATCTTCAGCCTTCATTGAGCCTACAATCCTCGCATTCCAAGATATTAAACTGATTTATCTGACATGTGCAAGTTTAAGCATACATATTTTTGATTTTTATTGGAAGTCCATTCATCTAGAGTCAATGAAAATCTATTACCATTCTCAATTTATAATTTGGTTTATAATTTGTCATTTTTGACAAATTATAAGCCATCTTTTTTCAGCCCAACCTTTTTGGATATCAATACTTTTTGATAATTTATAAATGGGAATAAGATTAACACTAACCATTCAAGCCAAAACAAGTTCAGAAGAACCTTTTTTGGAAAAACTGGCAATAATTAAAAGTTGTCTTGGGTTGGGGTTTGAACTTGAACATAAAGTTGATCCTGACAATGAAGTATAGCGAGAAATGCCTGTCAATTTTTTTTACTTTTTTATTTTCTACTTTTTCTAAATGATAAAGTAATGCTGCTTTGCTTGTTTTGATTTAAAAGCTGACTGACAATATTTGCACTTAACAATATTCTTGTCTTTTGTTAAATTTAAAACATGTATCCAAACTTCAGAGATCTTTTTTTTGAAGGTTCCACCCATTCATTTTCCATTTTTTATTTTTAAATATTACTAAAAATATATATAAAACTAGATGAACAAAAATAATATATATATAATAAATATTATTAATATATTAATAAAATATATATATATATATATATATATATATATATATATATATATATATATATATATATATTGATATTTAAGGCTGTTTTGTATTATAATAATAAAACAAAACTCATATTCATAAAAGAGTGCTCAATATTAAAAAGATACTTCAAATAGAGCGATATACATATATATTAACGAAGAAAAAACAACTTTTTCTATAATACTTTAAGTTTCATGCCTATACGGCAATCATCAGCCATTGAATACAAATTCAAAAACAAACAAAAAACGCTAAAAAGTACAAAATACTGTGTAGTGGGATCTTAACGTCGCTAAGACATACTTGATGGCAACGAAAAAACAAAATATTAGCTAATCACCAGTGTCAAAAAAAGATAAGAGGAATTTATTCTTGTGTCTGCATTTTTAAATCAACTCATTTCATTTATTTAACAAGTTATCACCTTTATATGTTAAAATAAGGAATTTTTTGTAAAAACAAAGATTGCAAATTTTCGACAAAGTGTTATAAGGATTGCAACGTTTTACAATTTTCCACTTAATTAAGGGTGTACACATTTTGTCTTTTATGTCCCAAATTTCTTTAGACAATTCCGTATCATTTTTATATTTATTAATGTTAAAAGATTTTAGATGGTTAGCATACCGAAATTTAAATGGAGTTTCACATAAGCCAAAATATACTTTTTCTTTGTAGTCAGGTTTATTTGACAACACGGTCGCTTGATAAACGATGATAAATGATAAATGATACCGAATTGTCTAAAGAAATTTGGGACATAAAAGACAAAATGTTGACACCCTTAATTAAGTGGAAAATTGTAAAACGTTGCAATCCTTATAACACTTCGTCAAAAATTTGCAATCTTTGTTTATACGAAAAATTCCTTATTTAAAAGTTTTTACAGTAAATGAGAGTAAAAGGATTAAACAACATTTTAAAAAATTTATTTTAAACCTAACTCATATTTTATTAAAATAAACTGTTTTTTTAGTGCGACAAAATCATAAGACACTTTTGGAAAAAATTCATATAAATTGTCATTTATATAAAAAGACATCTCAATTTTAAACAATCAATAATGGGTACTTTTAACATTTTTTTGAATCACTTTAATCATTCTAGAAGGTAAAGAATCATACAATTTTTATATGTACGAAATGTCAATTGCATCCCATGCAGATGCGATGGATGATTTCAAGTCAGCTAGTGAACTATATTGTTTACCACTTTCAAACACTATATGTAATAGCTGTGGCCAAGCATTCTCAATAATGTTCAGGTCTGGAGATCTAGCTGGCCACTGAAATGTTTCAATTTTACTGCTGTTGAAATATTCCTTTACTATCTTAGCTGTACGAATGCTAGCATTATCTTGTTGAAAAACAAAATTTTCACCACCTATTACAGATCCTTCATGCCTTAAAAATTCTTCAACAATTAAAAGATAATCCTTAGAATTCATTTTTCCGTCAATAAAATGAATTTTTGATTTACTATGACATCCAATTGCACTATAAATCATTACACACCACCACCCATTTGACGTTGTTGCTGAGTTACAGGTTCTTTAAGCAAATCGTGAAAATAATAATTCCATCTATCCGGCCCATCAAGACAAAATCGTTTTTTGTCAGAAAATACTACTTGTTGCCACTCTTCTTTCCATGTTATGTGGTCCTTTGCAAAAGTTATTCCATTGTTTATGTGATTTGTTGTCAAAGGTGGTTTTTGCTGAAGTTTTTTGTGCGAAGGTGAAAAGCATTATGAATAACTCGCTGAACTGTACGTGATTTAGCAATCATTCCTACTTCTGCAGCATGACCCATTATTAATTATTTTGTTATTTTATACTTAATAAAAAAAAACCTAAACTAAATTTATTACAGTTCATAAAAGTTTACAGTTAAATAATCATCTGTGGTGTTTACATCAAATAAATATTCTTGCCCACAACTGCAGTTTGTAAATAAAACGTTTTTTGTTAAATTGTCTTATAATTTTGCCGTACTGAAAAAATGGGTTTTTTTTAATAAAATGCAAGTTAGGTTAAAAATAAATTTGTTAAAATGTTGTTTAGTGTTGTAAACCCTTTGCTTTCATTTACAATAAAAATTAGTTTTTAAATATAAATGTATAGTAGAGTTTTATAAATCTTTTAGGGGTGTCTTATCATTATGTCACGCAGTGTGTGTGTGTATATATATATATATATATACATACATTTATACCAATATTAAAAATTACTTCTATAATAAATAAAAAGATTAATTATTCAGTAAGAAAAGCTAAAGTATTTCTACAAGACAAGACTACAAAGAATAACATAAAACTTCGTCTTATATTTTTAAATATTGATAAGGTAATAGTAAAACTGTATATCGATAAATAAAAAAATATATTTCATTAGCAAACCAATAAATATTTATTTAAAAACTAAGAAAAAAATTTTGTAAAAAAAACAAAACAAAACTTTAAACTGTTTAAAAAAAAATTCTATATATTGAAAAAAATATTTTATTAATGAAAAAAACATTATTTAAAAACATTTTTTTTTGTCAAAATAATTTTAAAGTGATTTTTTTCATTTTAATTGAGAAAATTTAGAACTTATCAATTCTTATACCAAGTTGTGTTTTTTTTAGATACTGTTGCTAAATTGCTCTAGTAAATTCGATGCTGCCTACTACAATAATGCACTTTAGTGCCATCTTTAATGATGATCCCAGCATTGATTTATTCCAACTGTGTTTCATATGAAAACTAAGCTTAATGAATCAAGGAATCATTCAGCATCAAAGCCAAAAATATAAACATCGAACATAAATATACCAAATATAAACCAACAAGCACAAATAATGATCAGATATCAAATGTTTTGATTTTTCTTTTTTTGATATAAAAACATTTGACAAAACATTTACAAATAAATAAACTATCCTTTAGTATTCAGTTTTATTCTTTATTAAGAACAAAATCTTTTTCTAATAATTCTCTTTTATTTTTAACTTATGTAAGATTTAACTATTATTTGTCAACTATTAAATTTGTTTATAACTATTCCATTGGTTGATTTGTATTATTTGATTGGTTGGTTTGTATTAGTAAATTTTCATTTTTTTCATTTGTAGCATCATCTTTTAAAGAAATATGGTACATAGCTAAATTGTTTTCTAGTGCTTTTACTGATTCAACTGCATGATTAGATAAATTTAAATTTTGAAGTGGTCCTTCATAATTTAATTCATTGTTTATTGAGCCATCAATTAAAACTTTGTTATGTTCATTTGATCGGGAATAAGATTGATGAATATCTGATTCCAAAGCAACATTTGTTAGGCTCTACATACAAACATAAAATATTCATATAGTTCTTTAGTTAAGAAAAAAACAATGAATAAGCTTTAATTTTGAAATATTGAAAAAATACAATTGTTATAAAAAGTAAAACTATAATTAGACAATTAACTTAGCAATAATTAATGATATTAACATATATTATAATAATTTATATTTACATATATATAAAGTAAAACAAAATGTTTTAAATTTTTTACAAATACCACATTTTTTTTTTTTTTTTTTTTTTTTTTTTTTTTTTTTTTTTTTTTTTTTTTTAGGTGCCCCAAGAAGTCCTAACGGTCTTGTCACAGAGCACCGCGGAAGTGCATTTAACCAGGAAGTTCACGCCTCCTTCCTTACCGTGACGCGAAAATATGTCCAGAGCTCGTTTCGAACCTGGATCTCCTGCTTATAAAGCAGGCGTTCTAACCACTGCGCCACGGCCGCATTAAATTTATACATATTAAAAAAAAAATTCCATTAATAAAAAACATACCCCATTTTTCATAAAGTTTGAATATTTTTTTTCAGAAGTTGATACATGACGCAGGTTTTGTTGCCTAAAGTTTATATCATAAGTTTTCAAAAAAATAAACATTTAATTAAAGAAAAATTAAAAAAAAAAAAAAAAAAAAAAACAAGTGTAAGATAAAAATAAAAAAAAATAAAAATTTACTTATCAAAGTTAATGATTTCATGTGACATCAATTTTAGTTTTTTTACATTTTCTGTTTCTAAACTATTGAACCAAGCCTCTATAGAATTTGATGCATTCTGTAATGTCTCTATTTTATTGGCAGCATGCCATTCTGAATGCAGAGTGCAGCTGCTTTTGTTTTGCTTAGTAGAACTGTTTGATGAGCAAGTGCATGTATTATCTTTTTCAGAAAGCAATTTGTTTGTGTGATTATTGTTAGTGATTGGGTTGGTGTTTAATCCTTCAATGTCAAGAACTTTTTTTAGCATCTTAGCTGAAAGTTTAATACAAAATATTTTATTGAATATGTATTTTTTTTTATTTGTAGTTAAAAAAATTTGGACATTTCTTTTAAAAAAATTTTTTTAATACAAATATAGGAATGAATAAAAAAATAAAAAAGATGTTGCCTTTATTTGAATGTTCTATATTTTTGGTATTTTGTTTTAATGTCACTTCATTTATTGCTGTATGTATTGCTTTGTCCTGAAAAAACAACATATTTTTTGAAGTAAAATACACATACATACATACATACATGCATACATACATTAATACATACATACATACATACATACATACATACATACATACACACAAACACACATACAAACACACACACCTACACACAAACACAAATACATACATACATATATATATATATATATATATATATATATATATATATATATATATATATATATATATGTATATATATATATATGTATATATATATATATATGTATATATATACACACACACATGTATATACATATATAAATATATACAAAATAAATGTATATGTCGGTGGTGTACAGTTGTGGTTGCCTGATGACAAATGCTAGCTGAATCTTTTAAAGGGTTATTGGAAATTTTATTTTGATGGAATTGTGTTGCCCGAACAGGGGACTCAATTTCTTTTCTTTCTTTTTCCTTCTTTCTTTTTTATCAATTTAATAACTTTATAAGAATAAAAGTTTTTACATCCAAAAATAAATTTTTGTTTTGTGTTCTAAAGAAGACAACTTTTTTCAGTTACATACTTTTGATAACATTTAATAACTATCTAACATTATGTGTTAACATTTCGCAAGTAAAAAAAAGGTGTTGAAGTTTGTTTTATGTTTTTTCTATTATTTATTAGAACAAAATAAAATTGTTTGAACGCTGAATTGTTTAAAAATTAAAATATTAGTATTATTATATATTATGTTTAGTTAGAGAATAAGAGCAATAGAAATAAAATTGTAAATAAAACCTCGATGAATATTAGTAATGAAAGTAAAAGATTCAAGTTGTTAGCTAAAATTTACTTTTAAAGTACAAACTAATTTAAATCATTTAAAATTGTTTTGTCACACTTTCACTTTCACTTTGAACAATTTATTTAAAAGTAGTTAAATGTCAACAACTTTTTCAGTACTTACTTAAAACTTAATTTAAAAGAACAAATTAATTTGATTATTTATAGATCAAATTAATTTGTTCTTATTTATAGAAGAAGTGCTTAAAGCAGGTGAGAAAAATAAAGTTGTTCATGTCAAAGTGTGCTTTTTCTAGAATTAGAATAAGAGAATATTATCATCAATTTTTAATAATTATTTTGGTTTGCAAAAATACTTTCTAGTTAACCCATAGCACTATAATTCGAGAAAAATTTTTACTCTCAGTCGCCTATGTCAGTATGTGTGTGTGTGTATATATATATATATATATATATATATATATATATATATATATATATATATATATATATATATATATATATATACATATATATATATATATATATATATATATATATATTTATATATACATATATACATATATTTATATATACAGGGCTTGTGATGAAGCGAGCGCAATTGCTCCGCTCGTAAAACGCGCCTGTAAACGGTATTTTCAAACGTTCTAGGCGCGATAAACACCGCGCGTTCAGCTTATAATGAGCATATAAAATAACGCTTGTCCAATAGTTCGGGATTATTTTTTTATTTTCATAAAATATTTAACAAAGATTTTTTATTAAAGATATTCTATTATCAAAGCACTGATATTAAATATAAAAAGCACTACGTCGTTCTCTTTTGCACTAACGTAATCAATGAGCAGTTTGAAGTCATTAATAGTCACTAATTTCAATAATAGTATGTGCAGGTGGAAACACAATGTGAATACAAAAATGCGCAAATAAAATAAGAATAGAAAATTAGAAAACCATTATAAGAAAATTGAAACCACAGAGTATTTTTAATCTTGTAAAAATATCAAGTAAGATTTATTTGATTTATTATTTGTAATATTCCAAATATTGTTTATAATAAAAATAAATATTAATAATAGAGTAATTTTTAAAATTAGTTTTTGTTCATAGTATAAGGTATTTTATAAACTATTATTTACTTTAACTCAAATTTAAAACGATTCTGTTGTTTAGAATGTCAAGACATTCGAAAAGGAAACAGAATAATGATGTCAATATTTATTAAATGGAAAGTTATTATTCTTATTTATTATTATTTCAAATTATTCTTGTGTTATTTTTTTAAGATAAAAAAACATAATTTAAAAAAAATTTTAGAAAAAAATTAAATAATTTGAATAAAAAATATCAAGTAATATAAAAACCATTAACCGTTAATTAAGTTTACGGCGTAACATTTTAAAACACATATATCAAAACAACAAAGCAAAAAAGTCACTAAATTATACTTCAATACTAAATCAATAAGAAGTTGCGTTTTTGTTTGATATTATTTTTTTATAACATAAATAGTTAAAAATAAAATCGCGATCTGACAATATACAAGAAGTTTGGAAGTATAAAAATCTATTTCGTTGAAGTAGTTTCATGAGTGTGACACTAATTCAAACATTTTTTGACGAAAGAATTATGTAACAAATAAAAAAAGATATAAAAAATAAAAAGCTTTTTATGAGCATCCCCTTCAGCAATTTTCATGGTCGCGCTCGCCGACGTTATCTCGAGCACACATAATCACGCTCGATGAAAACATATTCTAATTTTATGACCGCGATATAACACGCTTGACGATTTTCTTCATCACAAGCCCTGTATATATATATATATATATATATATATATATATATATATATATATATATATATATATATATATATTATATATATATATATATATATATATATATATATACATACATACATACATATGTGTTTATATGTATGTGTGTATATATATATATATATATATATATATATATATGTATATAAATATACATGTAAACACATATAGCTGATCTGCAAAGATTGTTTCTGCCAGAATCCCAAAAGAAATTGGCTCTGTTGTAATAGATGCTTGAAAGAAAGCAGGATTTCAAGACTTTATCATTAATGGATTCAGTGTCAATACTATACTGCACCAAGTTATGATATTTCTATTTACTTGATTTTGCCAACATAAATAGTTGTCAAGCATTTAAACACAAATAGTTATTAAGAGCCTTTTTTTACCATGGTATAAACAGTGTATGCATGTGTGTATACATTACCATAGTATATACAGTGTATACACTGCATATTCGCATGTACCATTGTACATACAGTGTAAACATAATATAACAACAGTATATACAGTGCTTTAAAAAAAAAATAGACGCAATAAAATTTTGTTGCCTAAAGGATTTAAACTACCATAAAATAAAAATAAAGAAGATATTGAACAAATTTTTTATTTGTGAGAAAAATCTTTTTAAAAAAATCTTGCATCTTGGATGGCATGCTAAAACATAAAATTGTATATAAAAACATTATCAAACATGATAACAAAAAAAATTAATATAAAAATTATGGAAAAAATTAAAGCAACAAAAATAACATCTAAGCTAGTATTTAAAACATCCCCCTAGCTTTTTTGCAAGCAGCACATCTTTTTTGCATTGATTTAACAAGATTGTTGCAAATTTTGTTTAATATCTAATTTATGCTTTAGGCTATTTATAGATCGTGTTTGTAACTTGACTAATACTTTTTTCATCCAAGCCCAAATAGGTTCAATTGGATTCAAATTTGGTAATTGAGCTGGCCAGGCCAATAAATCTACTTTAATTTCTTTCATCCATGCCTTTACTTTACAAGCTGCGTGGGCAGGCACCACATCTTGTTGAAATTGCCACCTTTTATTTTGATCAATCATCATGTCCACTTATAGAACCTTGCAGTTCTTTAGCGTCTCTATATATGTATGTTGGTTTATTCGACCTGTATAAATGTTACGTACTCCTACTCTGTTTAAACTAAAACAGTCCCAAATACCAACACTCCTAGCGCCACTTTTTAACCTTGGTAAAACAAAGCAATTACTATACTTTTGCGATTTAAATCTTTTGACAAGAACTTTACTTTTTCTATTCATTACTTTAAAATTACTTTCATCACTAAAAATTACTTGCTTCCACTTCTTCAAAGACCACCATAATCTTCTGAGCCGATCTCTGGCCGTCAACACGTCAATTTTTTCCCTTAGTAAAATATTTCTAACTGTATTTGACAAAATACATTTTTCACGGTTTGCATTAAATTTGTCATTGAGTTCACAATATCTAAACCTTGGATTGGCTCTTGATGAAATATAAGACTTTTTTCTCCCTCAGTAGTTTTTTTTAACCTTCCTGATCCTGCATGACGTTAAATGCCATCTGTTATTTTAAATGTCTTTAGAGTATATCAAGCGCAATTTTCTGAAATTTTGTATTTTCTTGATATTTCTCTATTGCTGATCATTAAGCCATCTTTATACCTATTATTTGTCACTTTATTTACTGCTTTCAACCCATTTCTATATATATTTAATGTTAGGTCTTATCAAAATATTTAAAAAAGCTTTAAATGTGACTAAACTGGTCATCCTAAGTAATTTTATCCAACCGTTTATAGGAAATTGTCAAACTAACATATAAATTAATTAAAAAAATTATGAACAGTTGGGTTGACAAGAAAGTAGAACGGAAATCAATTTAAAAGCTTGTGCACCTATTTTTTTTACAATCTATTCTGGTAAGTTTTCTGCATTCCTTCAAAAAAAGTAAATTATTAAGAAAAAGTAACTAAATATGTATACTAAAAACTTGTTATTGACATGTTAGTTTAGAGAAATAATTTTCTTGTCACTCAAAAAAAAAACTAGGTCTTTAGGAAATATGGATAGGTTTTTACAATGTTTTAAAAAAGAAAATGAACTCAATTTTTTACTGCCTATTTTATTATTATTTATATATATATATATATATATATATATATATATATATATATATATATATATATATATATATATAAATATATATATATATATATATATATATATATGTATTCATACATGTATATGTATTCATATACATGTATGTATATGAATACATATACATGTATATACATATATATATATATATATATATATATATATATATATATATATATATATATATATATATATGTACACACACACACATATACATGAGTGTATATGTGTGTGAATAAAATTCATATATATATGTAAAATGTAATAGAATAAATATAATAATAATAGATATAATAGATTTTAATAGATTAAAAAAGAACAAAAATAAAAAAAACAAATAAGACATTAACCTCAGAATAATTAATCGGTAAAATATGAAGTTTGTTGTAGATATTGACAGGTGCACCATAATGTAAAAGTAGTTGAACAAGATCTGCATAGTTCCATCTGAAAATTATATTCATTTAACTATAATATAACTTGTTAAATAACATTAGTGAACAGTTATTTATGCACATATACATTTAGAGCATAATTTCATTGCAAAAAAAACTTTAACAAGTGAGTTTAAAGTAATTAAAATTATTTGTTCTGATTTTTTAAGTTAAAATGAAAGATTAAATAGAAACTGTTTAAAAAACAAAATGTAACTATTTAACAAGTTAACCTTTAACTTAATAGTTAACAAGTTAACTATTTAACAAGTTAACTATTTAACAAGTTAACCTGCAAAAAAAAAAAAAAAAAAAAAATTAAAGAAACTACATAAGAATATGAATTAATATGCAAAAAAATTCATGATTGCTAGGTAAAAAAGATTTATTTATTAATCATTTTCAATCTTGAGTTCAAAATTTAATTTTTTTTTTTTATCAAATCATGTCATAATATTAATAAAATGTGTATCAATATATTTTATTTTTTTAAACTTTCTATTTAAAAAAATAAAATATATTGATACTATTTAAACTGTTTTCCAAAAAAGTAAAGTACATAGTTTATTAGGCAAAAAAAAAAACACAACGAAATAATTAAAAAAAAAACTATGGGTATTTTTTCATATGAATTATATAGTAAAATTAAACAAATATTAAAAAAAAACTTGTAAAAAAATAAAAAAAAACCTGCAAGCATTATGTAAAGGAGTGTTTCCACGTTTATTAATAATTCTGACATCAGCACCTTTCTATAAATACATACAAAGTTTAGATTGATTTTCTTATTGCTTAAAATTACAAAGCAACTTAAAATAATTAAAAAACGAAATAAAAAATCAACAAATAAATTAAAAAAATTGCTATTTAAAAGTACCTGTAAAAGAAGAATGGCAGACTCAATATACCCATTAGTGCAACAAAAATGTAGAGGAGTGTTTCCATTAATATCTTTGACATTAGTTTTAGCTCCTTTTTTCAAAAGCAGGTTAACGCACTAAAAATATTAAAAAAAGATTTTATATGTAAGGTAGACACTTGTTATTCTAGCCAAAGCTTTGACCAGAATAGCAAGCTATACCTTGTGCATAAAGAAAGAAATCTAGCTTAGAAATTTTTTTCTGTTTACTTCTGTTAAAGTTTGTATACAGATGTTTTGGATTCTTATTGCTGGTAGCGAATAAATATTCACATGTATTGAATTTTTGCAATATTGTTATACATGTCAATCATACTCGAACGATGATAGGGTTGGAAAAAGTAATGACATAAAAATCAAAAAGTTTTTTTCATTTAATTCAGATTTAAACTGATTTAAACCAAAATTTTTTTTTTGGATGAGAGTATTAGGTTATTGAAATTTTATTTACTTAATGTGAATAAACATTATGATAATTGATTATAATTTTTGTGCATAATGCAATAGCTTAAAAGGTCAGAATCATATTCAGATGTTCGAAACCATTTCTGTTAATCTCATGTCTTTGCACAACTATCCATAATCTGCTGTTGTATGAAGTTTTTTTTTGTAAAATTACTCTTGCCTGTCAAATCTAAAGAATTTTTTTTTAACTTACTCTATCTCCCTCTAATATCTTTAATTCTTAAACACGAACCTTGACAAGAAAGTTGAGTATGGTACTACCAGGGACATGGTGGGGATTGAATTGGTAACTTCTTTCATACAAAATAAAAATTATCAAATAAGAAATCAGAATTAATTTCTAAATGTAGACATAAAAACAAGCACCCTTTAAAAAAGTATATAAAAAAAAATGATCTAACTAAAACTAACCATCTTCTAAAGAATTCTTTTTAAAATTAATTTTTACAAACTGTAGTTCATGTAACTTCCTGTTTGCAGAAAATGACAGATTTGAAAAAAAAAATCTATTACAACAATTTATTACTTTCTGTGAAAATTTTGTATTATAAATTGAACTTTTTGAAATTTAGAAATTTAAAATAATTCAAAGAACAAAGTTTAAAATGCTTTTATTTCATAAATGTTTTAAAAACAATTCAATTATTGCACAGATTTTTGATAAACATTATATTTATAAAATATATTTATACTTGTATTTATAATATAATTGTCAATCAAAAAATAAAAGCAACCTCAATGTTATTGTATTGACATGCCAAATGTAAAGGAGTCCATTTGTTAGAAATTATAAAAACATTTGGATTAGCTTCAGCTTCCCTCAAAAGTAGTTTTACAATGACATCATGACCACAAAATGCTGCAACATGTAAAAGTGTTATACCTTCAGCATTAGTCATACTTGCATTTAAAACTGTGGTCGTACTTACTAGCTTCTAATATAAAAAGAATAAAAAATATTTTTTAATTATGAAATTTAACAAAAAGCCGCAAGTAAAAATCAGTAATTATTATTAAAACAACATGTTATGAGAAAAACATACTTTCTGCACTGTAAGACAATTGTTACATTGACACAAAGGATGACATAAAGATTCATCAACAAAATCATTATCTGGATCTTCTAGATTGCAACTTTCATTTATTAAACCAAGTTTTTCTCTCACCTTGAATAGAATTTAAACTTTTAAAAAAAGTTAAACTTTTCTTTTAACAAACTTTAGATTAATCCAGTTCTTAACCCTTTTACTTTTAATTTTGGTCATGTAGTTTTAAATTACAAACTTTTTTCTAAATTAATTTCTCTTACAACTTACCCTTTTTTTCTTACACCACTCTTATCTCACTCACGCTCACCCACACATACACACAAGCACATTTTAGACAAAAAACACACATAGCAACTTATACACACACTTACCAAAAATCACATTTAAAATAAGTAATTACATAAACTTTTATTCCCTAGTTCATTAGTTAGTTATGACTATACATTAGAGTATATCACAGACACACATACTAACATATTTAAACTTAGTTGACAAGGTCTATAAATTACACACCCTAAAAACAACTTTATACACAGGAGCAACCACTATAAAGAGGTATGACTATTTATACCTTTGTTTAACTATTAACTGCTTTAAAAAAGATTTAATAGAAAATTTTTTTCTTTCAAATAAATTAAAGATTTTTTATCACAAAATATGTTACACTTACCTTCACCTTATAACAATTGTCACAAAAAACACAAACCATATGTTTTGTGAAATAATTATATGAAAGAATCAGATTTTTCTTTAGAGTTTTTAATAATAAGAATGAAAGAACAGGTGGCAAATCTTTAATCTGATCTCTATTGTGAAACAGCTAGGGGCTTGCATTGACTTGTGAATTTTAAAATTCAGTTATTTATTCAGAACTATTGCAATATTGTTGAGATTCATATAATGATGAATGGCAACCTCTCATTTAGTCCTCTACTTTATGTCTTCTTGGATTATCATTTGCTACTGACTACTCATGGAAACCATATACACAATCCATTGCAAAGTTAGCATCTACTAAGGTTGTAATCTTTTCTTTATCATGCTCACCATTTCCTTACTCCTGATTCCAATCCTCTACAAATCTCTTATTTGTTCCTGTATGGAATACTGTTTTTATATTGGGCTGGTTCTTCTAATGATGCTCTTTCTCTTCTAAACAAGGCTTTAAAATGACTTGTAAATGTAGTAAGATTTGTTCTATCTGCCTAGCTTGAGCCACATTTCCACCATTGTAAGGTTGCATTTCTTTTTCTTGAATTAGGTTGCTGTTCAAATTGGTTGCTGTTCAAATAAGACATCATCTGTAGTTCCATCTGTTTAAACAAGATATCTCCATCAACCAAAACTGATTCTTGCTTGATTTAGCATTCAGCAAAGTTGCATCCTTCTTTATCATCATCATCATCATTATCCTCATCATCTGTATATATTCCTTTCTCTAAAAGCTTTTATTCATATTTTTCTTTTCACACCAATGCTTTGAAACTCTCTCCCGTCTTCATGTTTTCCTGACTCATATAATCTACATTGTTTTTTTCTTTGCTCCCTAAAACTATTCTTTGTTTTCTAGTAACTCCCAACATAATGTGATTGCTTGTAGTCTTGTTATGAGTAAATTAGTATAAAATAAAGACAAAAAAATATATTTGTAATTAAAATTTTTTTATGTGATTTAAATAATAGACTCATACATTCTAGGTGAGTATTTCTGGAAATTTAGGAATGCAAAAATAAGAGTTAATGCAAAAATGAGAGTTGCTTTCCAGTTTTGGGGAACAAACAAGCTCTTTTTTCATCAAAAATATTACCTTTGCGCAAGTCTTTTATATCCAAATATTTTTTAGGAACAAACTCATTAATGCTACTTTGTAAATTTATGCACTTCTCATTTTCTCTCTCTTATGGTGTCTTTTTTCTCTCTCTTATGGTGTCTCTATGATATCTTTTAATTTTTTTTCCTCTTTTCTGTTCTGCTTGTTCATTTTATTGCTTCATCATTTCATTCATCATTTTATTCATTATATTTATCCAAATTAAATTTTTCTTTAAATGCAAGATACTGGTAAAAAAATAAGGGTCAAAGATACTAGTGAAACAAATTCAAAAGTCTTCTAGAATATTCTGGAAAGTTTCAGAATGTTTAGGAAATTTCCTGAATATTCTGGTAGGCGCCAGATTATTATATATCCTTCCGCTCTTGAACAGACCTGAATATTCTGAATAACATGACTTTCTTTGAATAATATGGAACCATTTATAGGTTAAATGCATTAAAAAACTTAAGGTGCAGAAGAGGAACTGCTAGACTAGAGTCTAGCAGTTCCTCTTCTGCAAAATAAATTTCAACCTAGTCATTACAGGTGTAATATCTACTAGAAAAATTTCAGTTGTCAAGATGTTTATATTTTTGAACAAACCTAAAATATATACATGCAACACAAAAACAAAAATTAAAGGTAACAATGCATTAATTTAAGAACAAAAAATTAGAAATAAAAAATAAATATAAAATACCAGTACAGAATTGCCATCAGCTACTGCTTTTAAAAGCTGAGAAAACTAAATTATAAAAAATATGTACTATTTAGTAAAAACTGCAAAATATTCAAATACTTTACAGATTTCTTAGAACATAAAAGAATACTTCAGTTTTTACTTTATAATTTTTCTTCTTTATATTAAAAACGTAAAATTTAAAAATTTAGTTCAATAATTTAAAACATGTTTTTTAGTTTAAATTTAAAAACTTTATATTCAAAATTTAAATATTTCAACCAATACTTTTCAATTTTACAGTTTGATTTTAACTTTTAAAACAATTTCAACAGGTTTGCTAATTACCTTATACAATTTCAGCTAAACAGAAATAAAAAACTTTATGCAATAAACATACCTCTACACTTTGTTTAGATGAATTTGAAGGAAAAAAAGCTTGATTTAATGAAAACTTTAACGGCGATATTTTGCTTTCAATCTTTATATAAAAATGATTATATAAAAATTACAAAAGTTATTTTTTAAGCACAATTTGTGGCGTTTTTAACTAAGTTTACACATTTAAACATTATTAGACTTATAAAGTTTGCAATTATAAAGATTTAATAATTAACTAATTCTTTGATTTAATAGACTTACTAATTCTTTGCTGTTTTGCTTATTTGAAGATTGAAGAACATTCACAGAAGGCTCTTCTTTACCAATCTCAGAAGAGATTGGTAAAGAAGTGGCTTGCGAAAACAAATCTAATATCTAAAATAACTAAAGTTTTGTACTAACTTATTATTTGTTTTACTTTTAAAAATTCATAATATAAAAGTTCTCAGTTTAGTGTTGAGTCAGCAAAGTAAAACACATTAACTTTTTAGAGAAATATTTTAAGAAAGCAACACAAACAAAAATAGATTGCAAAACTGTAAAAATTTACGATATCTAAATCTAAATAGCTTTAAAAATATTTATTGACTTAAAAAAGTTTGTGCAGACACAACTATTGTTATATCACTTCTAACGCCTTCACGTTGTTCATTCTTTTGCATATATCAATGAATAACCTTTAAAAAAATGGATACATAACATAACTAACCCTTCCTCCCCGCCCCCCCCCCTTCCCCGAACCAAAGCGTGACAATTTATAGACGACCCTTTAAATTAAAAAAAAAATAACAATAAAAAAAATTATCCAATGATACATTTTCCTTGTAAAATACAGTAACAATATAAGTAACAAAGAGTCAAATTTTAAGTAGAAAACTATTTTCATCAGATTTTTGCTTAAAACTAAGAACAAATGTATTATTTAATAGAACAAATAAAAATTAGCTAATTAAAGATATAAGTAATAAAGAAAGTAAAGTAAAGTCGATCATTAGTTTTAAAAAAGTAAAAATAAAAAAAATCATTCTGAAACTAAAATACAAGTATTTGAATTTGTATTTGGAAAATGCTAGTTACATATATTTGTATTTGAACTTGTATTTGAACTTGTATTTGGAAACTTAGAATTAATGTAATAATATCTTATCAAACTTATCAAATCTTAGCAAACTTAATTGACCCCGACCCTACAAACCATGGACATTAAACTTTTACAGTTTTGTAATTAAAGAAATTTAGAGAATCATATATAACAAAATAGCTAGAGATGACAAAACAGATGAAAATTCTAAAAACTGATAATAAACATCTTTAACTTCATAATTTATGAATTTAAACTTTGAACACTAAAAATAAAAACTTACTTTTGTATTGAGAGTACAATCTTTAGGTGTTTGATTTTCCTTGTTCAAAATTGTCAATGAAGCTCCATTTTTAACAAGCAGATACACCAAATTGCCTAAACTCAAACCAAATAATGTTACCAAAAAAAATTTATAACTAAATTTAGTAACTTTTGGCGTGTGCATAATTTTTTTAGATATTATTAACAAAAACTTGTATAAACCATGAAAATTTTAATTTGCACATATTATTGACGCATCATATCTTGAAAACCTTTGAAATGCTGATTGAGTTTAAAATGAGTTTTTAGTACTATTAAAAAGTAAAACAATTCTGCACTACTGTGTAAAAGTTGCACATCAAAATTATTATAAAATAACTATTACAAAAACATTAGAAATTAAAATATAAAAATAAAAACTTAAATACTGTCAATAATAGTTTTTATCTACATCTGTAAAAAAAAAAAAAAAAAAAAATGAATATGTTTACAAAATAGGTTGTGGAAGTTTACAATAGGTTTTAAGAATATTTAAGTAATGGTATAAAGAATATTTAAGTAATTACAACAAATGTAACTCACTAAAGCCCCATCTACTGGCAATATGTAATGGTGTCTCTTGATTCTCATTGACTGCATCTAAATTAGGCTTACTCTTTGATCTGCTTTCACATTCTTGAGAGCATAAATATTCAGCACACTAAACAAGTTTACATTGTTTAAATGTGTTTGTTATGAAACATAAAGAATATCTAAAAAACCATCCATACCACTTCATGTCCATGAGAAACAGCAAGATGAAGTGGAGTATTCCCTTCATTATCTGCAGCATTTATATCAGCACCATAATGAGACAAAATTACCTTGAAAACAAATATAAAATAAGTTTATTTTTTTAAAGTTTACTTAAAACTGGGATGGTAACAGTTGTTAAATCTATGTAAAAAAATCATAAAGAATCATAACACGCTACCAATACATGACCACAAAAAATTCATACTGAATTTTTTGTGGTCATGTATTGGTAGAGCGCTCATTTTATAAGTGAGATGTTTCAAGTTCAATTTCCATCATGTTCCTGAAGAGGATTGTAACCAAAACAAAACAATCAGACCATACACTTAGTAATTTACTTACTTTACACTTGATTTTTTTATTTAAAAACTTTAATGAATTTTAAAATTGTCAAGTTTTGTTTTTGACATTATAATTCTTTTTATGAAGTAGCTAATTTGATACAAAAAAAAATCTTATGCAGAATTTTAATTATTACCATTATCAATCTGTGATCTCAATCAAAACAGATAATATTTTATAGTAATATTAAGTTTACACTTAGTAATTATATTTTTAAAAAAATCAATAAATTTTGTTTGGCAAATTAAGTTATTTTATTATTACAATTGTTAAAATAATGTGTTTAAAATAAACAAATTTTTTTTAACTTAAACTGAAATGATACAAATGCTAATATGGTAACATAACAGAGTAGTAAATATTTGTGTTTTGATTTTATTCAATATGAATTTTTTAGAAAAACTAAAAATTAACAATAGATACATATTAAAAAAGTTTTTTATCTTGTTTATTTGTATTACATATTTAAAAAAATAACAACAATAATTGCTACATATTTTGTAAAACATTTATTAATTACTACAATGTTGCATAATTTAGTTGCAAGATATTGTTGTGTAATTTAACTTTGTTTTTAATAAAAAATAATTGTACTAATTACTATACTACTAGTACTCAATATAAATATTTTTTAATAAAAAAATTATTCATCACTGACAGTTAGTTATATGAAAATAAACATCAAACACAGTTACTCTATTATATATTATATATATTAATGTATCTCAGTATAAATTGTGAATTCTTAATTAAATCCAACAGAGATTTTTTTGAGCCAAAGATTTCATCTTTTACATTCACAGCAACCTTTAACTATTCCAGCCCCAATAAATTAATTTTTTTTAATGTTATTCACCTGCCAAAGGCTGTGTCAAATAAAGCTGGTTATATAGAACATCTTATTTTAAAGCTGCTGTTAGGTAATAAATAATTTAATTTTTAATTGCAAATAAACAAGTAAATAAAAAAAAAAATAATAATAATTAAATATCAACATAAATAAATAAAAAACAACCAATATCTAGATAAACAGAGATCATCAGGTTTCATTAGAATAAGCTACAGTTTAGATCACCCTCATACAATTGCAAGTTGTTGACCACAGATACACTTAACAGAGCAGGCATAAGGGAACACTCCTAAAAACTAAGAAAACCTTTTTTGTCACCATGCAGTGTCATGTTTGGTATTTAACAAAACAGTTAGTTATGCTGGTCCTAGCAGACAATGATATTTAAGAGCAGGTAAAGAAAATGTTAGAGAAGTTGGTCAAGCGTGATGTTCCTGAGCAGTTTTATATCTGCAAACTGAAGCTAATAATTATTAGCAGATCGACAGTGCCTACTGAACTTGTTGGCTCCCAGAGCTAGATCCTGTTCTAGGTAGGTAAGATTCATTTTGAAGAGGTAGAGAAGTGGATCAAGAGCAATGTCAGTCAAACATTTGATACATTCAAAGTTTATGAAGCTGATTGAATGTATCAATGACTCAGCTGAAAAAAATATTCAACTGATCAAGGGCTTTGCTGAAAACTACAGGTCAGACAACATGAAACTGAGCCATATGTTGGTCACCGTAAAGATCCTCGAAATGATTTGAAAAAGAAGCACCATTATAAATGTTTAATTTTTTAACTGGAATATACTATTGAGTTACTATAATCTTTTTTTTTAAATGAAGTTTTACAGACATCACTTCTACATGAATAAAAAACGGGATTTTAGCATTTTTAGTCTGTTTGGACCTTATATACACCCGCATAAACAACATTTTACCTTTTATTAAATAAAAAAAATCTAAACCACTTTAACAATTTTGATTTTATACCATAAGCCTATAATTTTAATACATTCATGTTCAGCAAAATATTAAGTTAAGGGAAATATTTTATATTTCCCTTAAATTCATATTTCGAAAGATATTTAAAAAAATTTTAACTAATATTTAGAAAGCAGTAAAGGGAAATATTTTATATTTCTCTTAACTGCTTTAATGAAGTTTTTTACTTGTTGCATGAATTGAATATGTTTATACAAAAGCTTTGGATGTGTTTTAGCATTTTTTGCTATATTGTGTTTAAAGTTTGTTACTGCAGCCTTAATCTTTTTAGCTACATTTAGCATCGGCAGCATTATACTTTATTTTTACATATTTATCATTATATATTTTACATTTGCTTTTCAATTTAATATAAAATTTTAATTACATTGTCATCCAACTTTTTTCCAATTTGTTTGTCATCCAATTTTGTCATCCAACTTTTTTCCAATTTGTTTGTTTTCCAACAGTTTCAACTTGTTTGTTTTCCAACTTTTCCAATTTGTTTGTTTTCCAACTTTTCTAATTTGTTTGTTCTGGCTTTTTATAAGGTATAATTTCTTGACATGCTGTTTTGCAAAGTTAAAAAAATTTGTAAATTTATCTAATTTATTGAGATAATTTATTATTTGGACTAATTTCTAGAATTTATAAAGGAAATGTTTTAATTTAACAGTTGGGTTATAATTTTCTTTAATTAAATAATCCCATTTAAATATATGATGACCTTGGTTTTCTTTGAAAATGGTCTGCATATCAATATGGTAGCATCACAGTGGTATGTAAATTCATCAACATTTTAAAAGAAATTTTATGTAAAAAAAGTGCCAGGATATAGATTATAAATATTTATAATTATAAATAGATTAATAAACAAAAAGAACTAAAAACAAAGGTACAGGTACACAGGTATTTTCAACATATAAAATAACATTGAAGAATAATGTAAATTTTATGTTTTGTAAGCATTTTAAAGACGTGTGTAAAATTTTAAACCTTTGAATTGAATTTATGTTATGCTAAATATATACTTAGATTGCAGTTTTGGGTATTATTCATGCCCTAGTTCTTCAAACTAGAAGTTTATTTTTAACTCTTCTCGACTCCTCATGCTTTATTATTTTTAACAAGATTATAATTTTATAAAAATCAAAAAATAATTATTAATTTCTCACTGCTGCTTTATGATGGCCGCGCTGACAAGCATAGTGTAATGGAGTGGAACCGTGGTAGTTTGTAGCGTTTATAATTGCTCCTTTTTTAATGAGCTCATAAAGAATGTCCACACAACCTAAATTATATTAAAATAATAATCAAACAATTCTTTTTTAAACCACAACAAAATTTATAATAAAAACAGGTTTTTTGAGATAATCAACTAAGTTATACTTTTTTTAAAAAAAGTTTTTCTATAATTATATAAACTTCAAGTAATATTTAAATGTGTAATAGAGCATACAACTATGTACAATTCAATAGACCACACAACTGTACTATTTAAAATAGATCGCATACACATACATTGAGACATGATATTGTTACAACATGTTTCTGTAGCTTAGTTTGATGAACCTTTGCATAATATTGAACTGAATTGAACCGAAAATCCTGAATCACTTTGATTGAATGTTTGGCATAGTGGTTGCTTCTTGGTATCTCTATTATTGATGAACCTTGCTTCCAGAAATTTTTCGATGACTGCAATACTTTTTTGTATGGGTGCAATGTCTCTGCCAACTTGCATACCTTCTCCAAATTAATCCTAGTTGTAGATATAAGAATGAATACAAAAATGGCTAGAATAGTCAATTCAACCATGCATTAATGATGTTAGAAATCACCATGCATTAATGTTGTTAGAAATCAACATGCCCAACTGATGTTTAATATTATTAGGCATTAATGATGTTTGAAATCACTGTTCATTACCGATGTTAGAAATCACCATGTATTACTGATGTTAAAAATCACCATGCATTACTGGTGTATAAAAATATTCTGAAAATCAATCAGTAGAAAATGTTCATTGATAAATTTTTAGAAAAGATCATCAAAGAATTCTTGTGTTTAAACGCTTCTTTAAGTTCCTCATATTTACTTAACAGGTCAGGAACAAATGGATACTCAATGTTTTGCAACTTATTTCTGCCATTAATCTCTTCATCCATCATCATACAGAGAACTCCAGAACATTGGTGGTAACAACCGATAAATTGCTGTTTGTTGACATCCTACTTGGAATATATTCTTGTTCGTTGACATTCTACTTCGAATACATTCTGTGCAGTTGGGCAAATACTCCTTTTTTTCTCAGTGTTATTACTAGTTATATCAGTAATGATCACTTTGATTGAACTCCATAAGTTGTTTTCATCAAGAACTTTATCAAATCCTACAGCAGTAGTCTTAACCTTTCTATTTTTTAAACACAATGCATCTCATTTTACTTCAGTTCTCTAGTATGAAAACTTGGTATTTTATTTTCCTAGATGTGCTTTCCCTTAAAATTTAAAGATCAGTATTTCATGTGTAACTTCACATGCAATCTGCAAACTCAAAAGAACAAGATACATGATCACAATATGTTAGTTTTGATGTTAAGGCTGATTCAGCAGTCTCTTAGACTTTATCTAGTTGATGGAAGAATGTTTTCCTAATATGCAACTTTATCTGTTAAACACCTAATTTGTCTTAGCTTTTTACTAGTACGTGGTAAAGTTTCTGTCGTCAGTGAATAATCACAGACCATGACATAGTTTTAGTAACATCAAAGTTCATTCTAAGCATCATATTTTCCCCACTTTTCAGATTTATCATAAAACTTTGGCACCTTTTCAAACTTTTTTTTTGACTTGATCTGAAATAAATAGAAAATCCAATATATTTTTCAATAGTATTGTAAATTGTTTGGAAATTTTTGTTATGCCCATTTATCTGCTATTCCAATCTACTTCTAGAATTTGGTATCGCACAATAATTTGAAACAGCAGTGGTATTTTGCGTTTTTCTTTTAGTGATAACTCTTCTAAAGATATGTTTCTTTTTTTCCTATTACTGGTTTAATCAAAACATGCTTCATTTGGTCCAGATATTCTAATTTTTTTGGCACAGCAGTATATTTGTTTTTATGTTGACATTGAAAACTACTACTTTCAGCAACTTACTTACTTAAGACAACTTTAAGACTTACTTATATAAACACTTACACAGAAAGTACAAGGTTTTTCTGAAAAAGTGTGAAAATTTAAAGTTCTAGAAAATTTAAAACAGTGTTTTAAAAAGAATTAGAATGTTATAAAAAGATGTAAACAGCTGTTAAAAATTCAAATAAAAATTTTAAAATTATTTAATTAAAAAAAAAAATTATACTTATTAGAAATATACTTCTTAATAGTTTCTACTTTATACAATTTACTGGCCGATCACAACTGCTATATTATAAATTTTATCACTTTGTTTTTTTTTATATGCTGTGTAATTTGCATAGCTGAATAATCTTCAATGAAGAACAAATTTGATACATTGAGAAAATAATTTTATCATAAATTTTGTCACAGTTTTTATTAACCGCATAGCTATGTAATTTTTTATGTAATTTCCATAGCTTATAAAAAAAACCAAAGTTGAGATTTCATAATATTTAAATAATTTTATTTAAACTGTTTTGTGACACAGAATTTTTTTTATTTTGTGAAACTAAGATTTTTATTAGTTCGTGATGCTTATATTTTTATTATTTTGTAATAAAAACATTTGTTTTATTTTGTAACATTAAACATTTGTTTTATTTTTTGACACTAACATTTTTTTCAATTTTGTGACATTAACATTCTTTCTATTTTGTGACACTAACATTCTTTCTATTTTGTGACACTAAGATTCTTTTTTTATTTTGTGACACTAACATTCTTTCTATTTTGTGACACTAACATTCTTTCTATTTTGTGACAGTAACATTCTTTCTATTTTGTGCCACTAATATTCTTTCTATTTTGTGACAGTAACATTCTTTCTATTTTGTGACACTAACATTCTTTCAATTTTGTGAGACTAACATTCTTTTTATTTTGTAACAAAACTTTCTGTTAATCTAATTTTCTTAAATTTTTTTTCTTGATTTGTTTTTTAATAAATTTTTAAGATAAAATATTCAAAACATTATAACAATTTATATTTTCTATATATTATATCTATTTTTTTCTATATATTATATTTTCTATATATTATATTATATTTATAGTGTACTTTATCATATGATAATATTATTTATAACCAGGTTGATTTCGATTTCCACACATAATTTAACTCACCAAATTCAGCTGCTTGATGAAGTGCAGTACAGCCCAAAGCATCTCGAGAAAAAACAGTGACTGCAGCTGGATCTCTGCGCAAACTAAAAAAAGTCTCAAATTAGAGTTTACTTATTTCTTAATTGATTTCATTCTTTTATTAACTTTTTATTTTAGTTTAATTGATAAAATTTTAAAACAATTTAAAATTTATTTCAGTAAATTTAAAATGAAATGAAATCTAAAATAAAAGTTAAAAGAAATTGTAAAAGTTCTTTTTTTGAAACACATTTCAAAAAAAAAAAAATTAAATATTAAAAGTAAATGAAACAAAAATATAATATAATTTATTTTTTTTATTTTTATAATATAAAAATAAAACAAATAAAAAAAAGAATAAATTATAATTAATAACTTATTTAATAAATATAAAAGTTTATTTATTTTAAATTCAAACATTCGTTTTTTAAAACCATCAATTAAACTTATCAGGGATTAACTAGGTCATATTTTGAAAATCCGAAAAAAATTTTCCCAGAAAAAATCCAGAAATTTAAATGCATTTTGTGTAAGGGTCCTCCATAAAGTAGGTGTGCAGTTATGGGGAAATGGAAGGTAATTGATGAATGATTTGTTTTTTATATTATTTGATAATAGAGTTACAAAAAAAAAAAATATTTTTAACTTCCAGAAAACTATTCAGATATTCAAAACGAAATAAATTTTAAGGAAATATCCAGAATTATGGAAATATTTGAAAAAAAGAAATCCCTGAAACTTACTTCAAAGTCATCTTCTCACATGAATCACAAGAGCATAACGGGTGACACATTAATTCTCTAATTTCTTGCATTGTTTTAGTGTTATCATTAATTAAATTCAAAACTGCACTCAGATTTCCTGCTCTTATAAGCTTAAATGAAAAAAAAAAATTATTTCTTTCATATTCATTGATTACAATCAATAGAGAATTAAGAATAGTAATATAAAACATATTACTTCAAAAAAGTTGTCTACAGGAGATATGGGCGCATATTTATCAGCGGAATCCATTCTTTGAAAAAGGCTATCAACCACAATCAGCCTCTTAATAACAGAATGTATTACTTATATTAAATCAAAATAAAAATATAAAAGAATAAAAAAGAATGAAATGAATCTTTTTATTTTTATTTTTAACTTTAAAAATCAATTTTACTATTTTTCAAAATTTTATTATTTTTAAATGTGACATTAAATGAAATTTTACTTGGGCTTGCGTCATGGACACAACATTATCCAGCTGTCCGCTTCTTATGTGTTCAATAGCTGCTTCAACAGATGACAAATAAAACCTTATAATAAAAAATAAATTAAGACATGATTAGGGATATAGGTGGACTGGATTAGAGATATAAATGAAGTAGGACACCAATAAAAATGATGAAAATAAACTTAATTTAAAAAAAAATAACAAAACAAATCAAACATTTTTCTCATTACCTTTAAATTAATAAATCAATTATTTGAACTTATAAGTAAATATTGAACTAAATATTTCTTATGAAAATCTAATTATGCATGATAGCATTCCTAGAATCTTAGATCAAGAATTTATAAAAATGTGCACAATAAAAAATGTGCACATAAAATATCCGAAAAATTAAAAATTAAAAATATTTGAAAAATTAAGAGTGAATAGAATTTTTTCAAAGTAAAATAAGAAACAAAAAGCTTAGATATTTATTTACAAATAGAAAATAAAAATTCTATTTGTAAATAAATATGCAATATATACATATATATATATATATATATATATATATATATATATATATATATATATATATATATATATATATATATATATATATATATATATATGTATATATATATATATATATATGTATATATATATATATATATATATATATATATATATATATATATATACATATATATATATATATATATATATATATATTGCATATTTATTTACAAAAGCATCTGGGCCTGCATGAACTATGAAGGTGTTTGTTGTTAATAGTTGTTTAATGCCTTCTATTGACATTTTTTGAAAAGATATGGGAATTATCTTCCAACAAAATAATGCTCCATGTCATACTGCTAAGATTTGCAAGCAATGGTTTGAAGAAGACAACATTAAAGTCATGTTATAGTCTAGATCTCAATTGCATATAGTATTTGTGGTCTTGGTTAGACCACAATCTTGTCGTCCAACCAATACAACAAGATTTTAGCCATATTTTTTTTTTTTTTTTGATACATAAAAACATTTGTTTTCATTTCATTATTTTAGTTATTATTTTTATTTAGTATTATTATTTTATACAGCAACAGTATATTTAGGTGTCAGAAAAAAAAACTGCTACCCAAGTTGTTAATTGGCTTTCTAACAGGTGGAGTAATATTCCAACAAGGTACATGGTCCACCTGAAGTAATATTCCAACAAGGTTCAAACGGTGCACCTTGTCACACAGGCTGTTCTGTAAAGCAGTATCTGCAGCGCACAACGCCATAGCATTGAATTGGCCGGTTTATTCATCTGACATGAATCATATTGAAAATTTGTGGATGATTGTTAAGCACAGAATTGCAACCAGAAAGGCAAAAATAGGAGTGGCGCTGGTCAATGCACTAACAGACATCTGAGTACATCACCCAGAGATACAGACAAAATGCTAAAGATTTTTGATTTCTAGAATGCCCAAGAGGGTTAAGGCATTTGTATTTTGCATTTGATTCTAATATTAATAATAAAACTGTGAACTTACATTAATTTTTGCTTTGATTCTAATATTTTCAAATATATATGTATATATGTATGTATGTATGTATGTATGTATGTATGTATGTATGTATGTATGTATGTATGTATGTATGTATGTATGTATGTATGTATGTATATATGTATGTTAGGTCTCTAACAAAACAAGTACACTGCTCAAAGAAATTTAAGAAAATTTCTCAATATCCCATAAATGAGCTTCCAGTTAACCAGGTGCCAAGTGTCAGAAATATCCACCAATATTTTCACTTTTTAAAAAACTCAAGGTAATTCTAACATCTAGTTTTTATCTAACTTATTTACTTAGCCCAATAAATATAAATATATATTTGAATAAATTTTCTTTCATTTAAGAGGTTTAATCCACCAACCAGGTTTCAATCCACCAAAGAAATTGCCTGTCCAACAAAAACAAGAAACAGAACTCTAGTTTGCAATGATAGAGCATGCGAGAGATTATTAGATTAATGGGTGTGTAACTTCAGTTTTAACAAATCGGCAACAAAGTATTAACAAATCGGCAAATTAATCGAATTCGCTTTGAAGCAACCAAAAATAAATTGAATGCAACACAAATAAAGGATAAAGTATTATTGCCTGTCACTAATAAACATGTTGCACATATTCTGCGTACAACACCAAACGTAAAGTAGAAGAAACCACACCAAAAACCAATGTTAAAAAAACACCATAAAATTGCTAGATTACAGTTTGCTAAAAACCATATGCATTGGACTCATGAGTGGCAAAACGTAATATTTTCAGATGAAAAAAAGTTCAATTTAGATGGTCCGCACTCTTACAGTTGTTATTGGCATGATCTAAGAGGAATAAATGACCCACAAACACAACTAAGTTATGGAGGAGGAAGTTTAATGGTTTGGGGTGGATTTTCTTATTCAGGAAAATTGACTCTGTGTTGCGGTTTACCTAAAATAAACTCGATAAAGTATACAGAATAATTGGATGATGTTCTCATAACTTATATGGATGAAAACATGGACGATAATGCCATATTTCAGCAAGATAATGCTGCAATTCACATATCTAGGCATTCTATGAAATGGTTTAAAGATCACAACATCCCGGTTCTCGAATGGCCAGCTTGTAGCCCGGACTTAAATCCAATCGAGAACGTGTGGGGAATGCTATCAAGAAAAGTTTATGATGCTAAAGCACCCGGACACCAATTTAAAACTTTTACTGAGTTAAAGTGTAAAATCCTTGAAGCATGGTCCGAGTTGGATCAAACTACACTTCAACGACTAGTGGAGTCAATGAAAGGCAGAATTTTTGAGGTGATCCAGTGTAATGGAGAACATACGCATTACTAATTTCCATCTTTTAATGTCAAAAATATGACTGTGTCTATAGATATATTCCAATTAAAAAATGTACTTTTGTATATCAAACATACTCTCATGTTAATAAAGACACATAGAAAAAAAATTTTTGTGATTTTTATTAGCCCACAACACAACAATTATTTTGATAATAACTTGCATGCATATCAGTTGACAATTCATAGAAAAAAATTAAGACAAAGAGAAAAAAATTGATGCGTCTAAACGAATATGCCTCAGTGTGTATATATATATATATACATATATATATATATATATATATATATATATATATATATATATATATATATATATATATATATATATATATGTATATATATATATATATATATATATATATATATATATATATATATATATATATATATATATATATATATATATATATATATTATATGTATATATATATATATATATGTATTTATATATATACAACCCTCAGAATTAGGAAAAATATATATATATATATATATATATATATATATATATATATATATATATATATATATATATATATATATATATATATATATATATATATATATATATATATATAAACAGTAATATACAATTTAAAAAAAATTAAACATACTGAAATTCATCATTTTTGGATTGTGAAAAATGAAAATTTTTCATGTAACTTAAGTTAGCTAACCTAGGAGAGAGCAGATAATAAAAGTAAATATATATTGGAAAAAAATTAAAACATTTATTCGAAAAAAAAAATTGAATAAGAAACAAATTATTAAATATAACATTAGGTAAAAAAACTTTAAAAACATATTTAAAAAGTACCAATTGGGAACATCAGATTTGATAATAACAAACACTAAAGCAGGAAGGAGATCATCGGCTGTAATAAGATCTGATTTGTCTAAAACAAAAATAGGCAAAATATAATAAAATTACATATAAATTAAAGAGAATTTGAAAAAATATATAGAAAATTTTTAAAGAAGCCTTGTAATAAAACTTTCAAGTTATACACCAGTTTTGTATGTAAGTGTGTGTATAAATAAGAAAAAAAAATTACCAATTACTGAATTAGATGAACCAGACAATGTTGTAATCATAATTTTTAAAGTGCATAACTTCTCTAAGGGTGTCGTGAGCTATTTAATTTATGAAAAGATTTAATTAGATTTACATAGTATTGGCAAAATTATAATATATGAAACTTTGCAGTTACAGATACTTGATTAAAAAATAATTAGTAAAGTATATATAAATATATATATAAATAAATATACATCTATTATATATATATATATATATATATATATATATATATATATATATATATATATATATATATATATATATATTAGGGCTTGCAAAGTTAATGCGTTAAAGCGTTAATAATTTAACACAAGTTAAAAAAATTAATGCAGATCAAATTTTCTAATTCATAAATTTTTTTGGCGATTATATTAGATTAAATCATAAATTTTTTGGCGACGCTAATTTTGATAAGCATCAATAAATAATTTTTGAGCAATAATGAAATTTCTATACCACTTTCCAATTACTAATCAATGTTTACTTTTGTTTTATTTGTCTCAAATTTGTCTCCCTAACCTTATACCTTTTGTTTTCGAAATTGTTTTGATCGCGTTGTTATTTTGTCAACTAATTTATTAAATTTCCAAAATTTTAATATCTTATCCTAACGAAATTTATTTATTAATAATTTAAATTATGGGTTCAAATGGCAATCAATCTATTCTCAATGAAGCCTTTATTTTTAAAGACAAGTCAAAAAAATTAGTAATCTGTAAATATTGTTCCAAGGAATTTGCATATCACCGAAGTCTAACAATGCTTCAGTATCATTTGAACAGTAAACACGTGTTCTTCACAAATACTAGTAAAAATCAAAGCAAGATCGGGTGTTCGTCAAAACAACTTACAAAATGACATAATGGCATTAATAAACAAACTTGTGCTGATAAATCAAAGGAAATTACGGAAGCCATTGTTTGCTGGGTTGCCAGTAGCTGTTGACCACTCAACATTGTTACAGATCCAGGTTTGACAGATATCACTCGAACAGCAACGTCTGACTACAGCTACAATCTTCCCTGTCAAAACACAACTAAAAAAAAATGCAAACACTCTATGAAAATGAGAAGAAAAAGAAAATCGACCTCGTAAGCATGGCTACTAGTATAGCAATTACCTGTGATTATTGGTCTTCAATGGGTAATGTCAGTTACATTGGTTTAACATGCCATTTAATAGATAACAACTAGATGTTGAACTCATTTGCCTTAGGTGTTCATCAAATATTGAACCGACACACCAGTGACAATATTTCAATCTACACCAGAAATATTGCCGATGAATGAAGATTATTTAAAAAAATATTTTCTATTGGTACTGAAAACGGTGGAAACATTGTAAAGGCTGTATCAAGTTTTCCCTTCAAACATCTTCCATGTTTTGCACATACCATTCAGCTAATTATAAAATCTATCATTGAGGAGACTGCATTTGACAAAACACTAGATAAATATCACAGAATTGTTGGACATTTTAAACATAGTCCAGTAAATAATATGGAACTACATGAAAATCAGATTGACCTCAACCTGCCACCAGAAAGTCTAATTCAGTATGTTGTTACAAAGTGGAATAGCATGTATGATGTGCTGAGACATATGTTGAAGCATAGAAAAGCCATCACACTTGATGAGCAAAACCATCGCTTACAGTCTTTGACAGAAAGAGAGTGGGAAAAAATGGAAAAAATTGCTGATGTTTTGCAACCATGCAAAGTGGCTTCAGAACTGTTATGTGGTAACAAATACGTATCTAGTTCGGTGGTTTTACCAATTATATGCCACTTATCACGTGAAACGGTTATTCAAGATGACGATCTTTGTTACATCGCGCTATTTAAAGAAAAATTTGTAAATGAAATGGAGCGCAGATTTAATGATTTTTCGAATGATAGTTGGTTGCAAATCTTGCAGTATTAGATTCAACTTTTCCATGATGTTTTATCATTTGCATGTAAATAGATCAAATGATTTAAAAAACTTTTCCTGTTTGTTTCTTTTATCAATTTAAATTATAGTGTTCAATTAATCGTGCAATTAATTATGATCAAAAAATTTAATCATGCAATTAATTGCAACTAAAAATTTCGATCACATGCAAGCCCTAATATATGTGTGTGTGTGTGTGTGTGTGTGTGTGTGTGTGTGTGTGTGTGTGTGTGTGTGTGTGTGTGTGTGTGTGTGTGTGTGTGTCAGTCAGCTAGTTCGTAATGATTTATTTAGAAGATAGTTAAAACGTTTGCCATTTTTATTTTAACTATTTTATTTGTAATTTACATAAAACGTTTGTTTTGCAGTTGCAGTTTTTTGAATTATTTGTTCTGAATTTGAATAAAAAGTCTGCTTTTTATTTTTTTTATTAGTTTATTAAGAATATTAATAAAACGCTCTTTGATCCATTTTTAATCTAACTATTTTATTAGAATTAAAATAAAACAATTGTTAATAAATAAAACAAATTTACTTTCTTATTTTAGTTATTTTATTTCGAATTTGAACAAAACGTTTTTGTTGTTTTTAGTTTAAAATAGCAAACAAAATTAGGTTTTAAAAATTCTGAGGTCAGCTTTAAACACTGTGAGGTCAGTAGTTAAGTCAGCATTGCTGAATGCCACTCCAAATTCCTGAGGGCTGATTTATATATATAATATATGCATAATATATGTGTATATATATATATATACAAAACAAATTTTATATATAAACATATACAAAATTTGTTCCATATATTTATATATACACATATATATATATACATTACATGTATTATATATATAAAAACAGTATGCAAAAAAAAAATTATACACATAAAAAAACGTAATTTTAAAGTTTGCATCAAAAAAATGAGTTGCCCATTAAAATATATAAAATTTTGCATATTCTATAATAAATATGCATATACATATACTATATGTATTATATACATATATATATATATATATATATATATATATATATATATATATATATATATATATATATATATATATATATACATAGATATAAAACAAATTTTGCATATATATATGTATATATATAATACATAATTATATGTGATATATATATGAAACTATATATATAGTTTCTATATATATATATATATATATATATATATATATATATTTGGTGTATATATATATTTGGTGTATAAATATGTGAACATTTATTCTTAGCTTAGTAAAAAATATGCCACAACATTTTAAAAGAAAAAACAATTGAGGTAAAACTTCTGCAGATGTCATAATGCATGCTGTCAAAAATGTAAAGATTAATAACATATCTATTAGATCAGAAGCAAAAGACAATGGGATTAACTACAAAACATTACCACATTATTGTAACAAAATTGTTCTTGCTAAGCTATCACATCTGGTTCAGATCGGTTCAAGACTTTTGGCAATTAGCTAGAGTTCAATTGTCAGGTCAGGTTATCCTGCTACTGGTAACATGTAACCTAGCACAATCTGCTTCATGTCCTGCTGCCTTGTAGGATACACCTTTTTAGGCAAAGGCTAGGAGATGCTTAAAACCAGTTTAAAACACCCCTGCCTTGGGGCTCTTGGTTGAGTAAAGGCTAGAGACCATCTCTAGCCTTTACTCTAGTCTTGATAAAAATACTCATTTTGGGCAGATGTTAAATGCATCCAGCTACTGTCTTGTAGAAGGCCTCCTAGGCAAAGACTTAAAGGACAAACAGATTCTATCTGTTGACCAGCCTCACACCCCTTCTTCATCTATTAGGCTGGCGCAATATTCTCAACATTCTAAACTGGAAATAATGTACTTTTAATACATTGTTTCCAGTTTAGAATGTTGAGTGCTGGATCTTCTTGACTCAATGCATGGGTTTTGCTTGTGTCTCTGTTTTTATGACTAGGCAACTCATTCTATTATCTCCTAATGATCTAAAACTCAGTTTTATGGTTCTGAGGCTGGCTGGTAGTCAGGTTTCCTGAACTCTGTGGTAGCTCTCAGAGAGGCTGATTCCATCAACAGCTGAAAAATATCAATGTATTAACAGTGCCATGTTGCGCATGGATGGTGTCCCTGTTTGTACTTTTGGTGTGCATTGTCGAGGCCACATTTAGAGCCCTTTGTTATGGCTTAGGGTTTATTAGTAATAATGAGGCAATTGCTTGGGCTTTTAGACAGTGTTCTGAGTACTATCTATGCTTTGAGTCAAATTCTTCAACAAATTTAAAAATGAATAAAGTACCAAAAACTATAAAACACAAAAAACCAACTTCATCACCAAGTTCTCTAAACCTATCATTCACTAATATTCGTGGTCTTGGAAGTAATTTTTCTTCTGTTGAGTCTTATTTCTTGCAAAGTTCACCTGACCTACTTGCTCCTTGTGAAACTAATTTGAGTTCAGCTGTCTCATCTTGTGATCTTAGTGTTGATGGCTATCTTCCTTTAATTCGTAAAGACTCCAATAGCCACATGCTTGCACTCTTCTCCATGGTTTTCCTCACATTGTGCTGCTGCGATTGCCAATCGAACCCGTTACCTCAATATCTATCAGCAAAACAATTCTCCAGAAAACAGACGTCTGTTTATACCTTCTAGAAACCATTGTAAAAAGGTTTTGTCTAATGCAAAAGCCCGTTATTCGCAGGTCATGAAATCTTGTATTTCATCACAAAACTTAGGCTCTCATGATTTCTGGAGAATCTTTAATAGTATTATAATAAGGGCAAATCTGTAACTCCACATCTCTTGTATGGTTCAGACTTTGTCACCTCACCTAAAGACAAAGCTGAATTGTTTCCTAAAAACTTTTCATCAATATCATCTCTTGATTCCACTAGTTGCGTTCTACCTGATATTGCCAACAAACAGGTTGATCCATTGCTTGACATTCATATCACTTCAGCATCTGTATCTAAAGTGATTTCCTGTCTAGACTCTTCTACAGCTTGTAGCCCGGACAACATACCTGTTATTCTCTTGCAGAAGAGTTCTCTGGAGTTGTTGTCTATACTCTTAAAACTATTTAACAAGTGCTTATCAGAGTCTTGTTTTTCAGCCTTCTGGAAAGCGGCATCTGTTATCCCTATCTTCAAAAATTCTGGAGAGCGATCCGATTCATCTAACTACTATCCCATAAGTCTTCTTCCTATCTTAAGCAAGGTTTTTGAATCTTTAATTAACAAACACTTAATCTTTTATCTTGAATCTAATAATTTACTTTCTGATCATCAATATGGATTTTGATCTTCTTGTTCTACAGCTGATTTGCTAACAGTAATAACCGATAGGTTTTATCGTGCATTAGATAAAGGTGGAAAGATTAAGGCTATCGCTTTTGACATTTCAAAAGCTTTTGATAACATTTGGCATGCTGGTCTTCTTCATAAGCTTTCTTTTTACGATGTATCTGGTAACATCTTTAAGATCATTGAATCCTTCCTTTCCAAACATAGTATAAAAGTTGTCCTCAATTGAAAGCACTCTTTTTATTCTGTAACTTCAGGGGTTCCTCAAGGTTCTATACTTGGCCCTATACTCTTTTTAATTTACATTAACAATCTTCCAGATATTCTCACATCTAAGGTGGCATTGTTTGCTGATGATACTACCATTTATTCTTGTCGTGATAAGAACCCAATACTCTCTGATTGCTTGGAGCGGGCATTTGAGCTTGAAAAGGATCTCACTTCTGCTACAGCATGGGGCTCACTTTGCTGGCTTTCACTGGCTGGTGAACTTCAATACAGATAAAACTCAATTTTTTTCAGCCAGTCATTATCGCAATAAGTTAGATCTTCCTACATTTATGAACGGTAATCTACTCAATGAGTCATCCACTCTTCATCTTTTAGCATTAACTTTTATTTCCGATCTTTCTTGGAAATCATATATCATATTTGTTGCAAAATTAGCATCTGCTAAGGTTGCATCTCTTTATCGAACTTGACACTTTCTTACTTTGGATTCTATTCTCTATCTCTATAAATCTCAAGTCTGTCCTTGTATGGAATACTGTTGCCATATCTGGGGCGGATTTTCTAATAAGGCCCTTTCTTTTTTAGAAAAGGTGCAAAAGCGCATTGTAAACATAGCTGAACCTGCTCTTGCAGCCAACTTCCAACCATTATCACATCTTCGTAATGTTGCTTCTCTTTCTCTTTTCTACAAATACTATAATGGAGTATTATAGTATTATAATACTATAATACTGCAAGCAGCAGAAAATTATTTTAATTTAATTCCTACAGAAGTAAAAAAGCTTTCCAGCTAGCAATCAAAAATAATATAAAAGTTACTCACTTTTAGATTGAAGAAGAGCTGGTGAAGATTGGTTTACTGCATTTATGAAGCACCATTTAAGTATTTCCATAAGGCAACCTAAAGCTACTAATTTAAGTCGAGCAACCAATTTCAATAAGCAGAATGCTGCATTATTTTTCAATAATTTGCAACAATGCCTGCATAACTACTCCCATCTTGGCAATAATTCTTAATAAAAATTATTGCCAAGATTGAGTAAAACAAGTAGGAGCCATCACATCTGCTGAATGAGGAACACTTGTAACTTCAGCATGCACAATAAATGCTATTGGAAAATAGCCTGTCATCATTTTTTATTTTTCCTCATAAAAACTTTAAAGATCATTTCTTAATAGGAGCACTAACAGGAAGTGTTAGAGATGCCAATCCAAGTTGTTGGATGAAAGAAGAAAACTTTATAAAATATACAATATATGATGTTCCAAAAATCGTAAACATTGCATTTCCACAGGCTGTATCTCCCAAGAACATTTTGAGTGGTTTTGCTGCAACGGGTATTTATCCAATAAATTCTAATATTTTTACTGATGTTGATTATTGTCCTAATTATGTAACTGATCACCAAATCTATCTTCTTCACATGCTGATTCAAATAAAGAAATCTGCCAAACATATTTAGTTCAACTAGAACCACCAAATAAAATGTTTAAATAATCTATTAAGATACCGGCTAATCAGCTAGACAGAAGTATATATGCTTCAATCTTACCATCTGAAAGTATTAGGTCTCTGTCTAAAGCAGGTTGAAGGTTAACATCAAAAAGAGATAGGAAAAAGCATTCAACAATGATTCTAACTAACTCACCGGTCAAAGCATGGCTTCAAAGCACGGCTTACTAGTGATAAAAAAAAGCATACTAATAAGACTAAAAATCCTAAAACACATGTGAATGGAAGTAAAAAAAACGTTGAAATCAAATTTTGCTAACAAAAGTACTTTGACAGTCTTCTGAAGATCAAGAATATTTATGCATCTACTGCTTTCAATCATTTGCTAAAAGCAGATCAAGAGAACAGTGGATTCAATATCAGCAAAAAATGGACTCATGAAAAATGCACACCAGGCTTACTACAGTTTTTTTTGTAAAATCCGTTCTTCTTACAACATTAATTTAAACATCAATTTTAAAAACACTTATTACAGTGTAAGTTGTGTTGTAGTTTTAAAAGAAAACTAATGTTTTTAGTATATTACATTTTCTTTATTTATATTAAGATTATTCCTAGATTAAGATTATTCAATGTCAGTAAGATTAGTACCACACTCAATTTGTTTCTTTATGCAGCGACCTTGTTCATCAAGGTTTGTGTTTTGGAGTTAGAGAGTTGAGAGGTTGTAACCATAATAAGTAGCCTCCTCGACTATAGTGGCTTCGATTTTGGGGAAGTGAATTAATTTAAAAAAAAAAAATTTGTTTTCAGTATATTCTGAAAAACTTAAGTCAAAAACTTTCTGAAAAACATCAAAATTAAGTTGTACTCAAATTGGCATCAAGTGGTTATAATCCAAACATACCAAGAAATATGAACTTTATAATTGATTTAAGTTATATATCTAATAATGAGAAAATTTTTAGTTTTATTTCCTACTTTTTGTTTCCTTTTATAATAACAGCTAATTTAACCTCTAGACAGATGTCAACATAGGTGGATGTCAACATAGACATTTGTTGTTCTACAGTATAAAGTTGAACACCAAAAAGATGTCTAAAATACTAGCATTAAAATAAAACATTTTAATGATATTCATTTTTTTAAATAGCTTTATTCAAATATATATAAAAATAAATCGTTATATTTTTACTTCACCTTACCTAGGCTATATATTAAAAGTATAGCAACCATTTGCAATACATTTTATTTACTTTTCAGAACAAGAATAAACATTAAACAATGAACATGTTTGAAAAAAACTTTTTACATAAATATCAACTATGACAGCTGTTGCAATCTAATGTGATTTACTGTTGGGTAAATTAGTCTATAGACATGCTAAGAGCAAGCAACATGGATATTTATTCAAGCTAGAAAGAAAATGGAAATTAAAGATCAAGACTTTAAATTCTATCACACCTTTAAGAACAACTCCATTTCTAAGCCATTTGTTGAAGTTTATCTTAACAGATTGTAACAAAATCCCAGATTCTTAAGTTCGAAAACATCCTTATTACATCAGAATAATAAAATTTCATGAAATCAAATTTGGGCTATGATAGCAGTGCATCACATAAAAATTAGAATCATAAAATATATAATTAGAACCATAATGTCAATAACAGTAATATAATCATGATGAATAAACTAAATAAGTAATATGAGAGCTGATCTTTTACAAATCAGTTGTCATATATGATGTTTTGATAGCTTTTTAATTGACATTAACTTTTAAAATAAACAAATCAGTTAATTAAAAACAGCTTCAAAATAAAACATACCCTAATTAGGTCCGACAATTTATTCTTTACTTTAGGAATGTTTTTACTAAAATCAGTCAGCAAATTATAAACAAATGCAACAAATAAATTACAAGTGTTACAAATAAAAAAGTGAAAGTAATATTAACTGAAATACCATAAAATGGGTTTAATGCCAAGATCTTTGACTTGTAATTCAGATAGATTTCTAGTTATTTTATTGAATGCTGCATCCTTTACAAAAATATGATACAGAATTTTAGATATAAAAAGCCAGAAAAAAATAAAAAAAACATAAAACACAATAAAGGTATTAAAACAGATAAAAAGAGAAGAAAAAAAACATTAAAAAAAATTGAAACATACTTCATCTGCCATAATTACACTAATTCCTTTGAAAATTCGCTTATACAATCCATCCATAACATAAGTCTATAAAGGTTTCTTAATTACAATTAATGTTTAACTTGTAATTAAATTACAAAAACAATTTCATCAAATTGAAACAAACCTCAACTGCTAGTTTGACATTTTCCATAAATGCTCGATTACTTGAAGCTGGTTTACGCTAAAAAAATATATTGCACAAATAACTAATAATGTAATAAATAAAGTTGTACACTAGCAATAAAAATATAAAATAAATTTTTTTTAAAAGAGAAAAAATTCCCTGGTAAGATGGACCTCAACATTTTTTTAATAAGTTAATAAAGTTTCAACTGAAGGTTCTGCATTCATTTAGTTATCTTTTTTTTTTTAATTTAAAAAAGCCTGATGTCATAAAAATTTAATTGCAATAAATTCGACACTTTGCATTCAAATAGCTATTCATAATTCAACTAAAGTTAACCATAAAAATATATTGAAATAAAATATTGTTAAAAATATGTTCTTTCAACTAAGCTTGTTTAACAATAGCTAACTATATAATAATATAGTTAAGTATAATAGTTATACATAAAATATATATTTTATATTTTTATTGATTCGTATATTAATGACCTTTGTATGTATATACTGCTTGACAATTTAAAAATTATAAGTATAATTACATACGATGAATTGATATAGCCTACCTAACAGAATATCTAATATATGGTGGCAGGGAACTAATTTTTTCCCCATGTTTTTAAAGCACTTTTGCTTCAATACCTTTTTATAGTTTATCTTTATATTTTGCTAACTATTGCCTTGACATTGTTTCCTTCATAATTTTCTTTCTCTTCCCTTTTAACAATATTTTGTTTTATGGACTTTTGAATTATTTTATACAGAGCTATGTGATTTGAGACAACATTGACCTCTGGAATATTTCAAATAAAACAGAAGCAGCAAAATCTAATATTTATTCTTCATTAAAAAAATTTTTTTAATAATAACAAAAAGAATACAGACCAGATAGGATTTCTTTAGACAAATCTGCATTGCTCGTGTAAAAACAGTATTTGCAGCATCCTGTTTTAAAAATTTAAAAATATTAGAAATTTTAAGATAAAAATAAGAAATATAATCTAAAATAAAAAAAATTTATACAAAAACATGTATGCGTATAGACATTTTATATTATATAAGAATAAAAATATAGATACATTAACTTATAGAGTACATAAATATACATTAATATGTTCATATATTAAGATGCTTGAAATACATTGTTTAGTCTTTTTTTTTAGCAGTGTTAATTTCTGTCAATTTCTATTTATTTTTCTTAACCATAACTACCTGCCCCATGCACTACAGCCATATAGAGTGAGCTTTTTTAGGCAAAGGCTAGAAGAAACAAACTCCAAAAAATCCTCTGCCTTGGGGCTCTTGGTTGAGTAAAGGCTAGAAATGGTGTCTCGATAAAAAAAAACTCATCTTGGGCAGATTTTAACTGCATCCAGCAACTGTCTTGTAGGAGGCCTCCTAGGCAAAGACTTTAGGGGTAAGCAGGATAATTCTGTTGACTAGCCTTGAACCCCTTCTTCATTTATTAGGCTGACCTATATGTAAACCTGTGTTACATTGTTTCCTGCCTAGGATGATGAATGGTGGATCGTCTTGACTATTCTCATTGGTTTTTGCTTGTGCCTCCTTGATAGTGGCTATGCAACTCTTCCTGTTATCTCCTAATGAGGGTACAGCCCTAAAACTCAGTTTAATGGTTCTGAGGCCAGCTGTCAGTAAGGTTTCCCGAACTCTGGGGTAGCTCTTAGAGAGGCTGATTCCATCAAAAACTGCAAAATATCAGAGTATCAACAGTGCCATTTTGAGCATGGATTGTGTCACTGTTAATGCTTTTGGTCTGCATTGTCGAGGCCATATAAGAAGCCCTATTTTAAGACTTAAGGTTAATTAACAGGGCTGAGAAAATTGCATAGCTTATTGCTTAGGAGAACATGCTTTAACTATGAATGAGTCAGGTACTTTTTAAACTTAAAACAAGCTAAAAATAACCCAAAATATTAAACATTAAAAATCATCCCCACCATCTAACTGTTTTAATATCTTTTACTAATATTCGTGGTCTGTGAAGCAACCTTCCATCACTTAAATCTTACCTCCTGCAACATTCACCAGATTTGCTTGCTCTTAGTGAGACTAATCTAAATTCTGCTATTCCTTTTTCTGACCTCAGTGTTGATGGATACTACCCTTTGATTCATAAAGACTCCAATAGTCACACGCTTGGCTTGGGTGTATAGATACACATCAATTCACCTATTTGTTGTGTAATCAGGTTTCAAATCCTTTGACCATTCTTTTATATGTTTACGCTTACCACCTCTTTACTCTATCACCTTTCTCTTTGTTCTTTATCTTTCTCCTTCTTCTCAAGACTGCACTCTTTTAGATTTATAACTTTTGATCAAATTGACCATGAGTTTCTCTTTACCCTTCGGCCAATATTGTTGTGATTGGTAACTTTAACGCTCATCAAACTGAATGGCTTGGCTCTAATGAGCCAGCTGGCACTAACCCTGCTGGCACTAAAGCCTATAACTTCTGCATTTCTCAATCTCTTACTCATATAGTTAACTTTGTGACTCGTTTTTCAGACAACCCTAATCATTTACATTTACTCCTTGATTTATGTCTGGTCTCTGATCATAGCTTGTATTCAATTTCTCCTTTTTCTCACTTAGGTGGTTCTGACCATGCAAATAATCTCTTTAGATCTTTCATCTTGTAATTCTTTTTTCAGACTCACCCTATTATTGTACTATTTACTATTACCGTAAAGCTGACTGGGATTCTTTTCCTGATTTTCTTTGTGACGGTCTTTTGGCTGATGTCTTTTCCCTCTAAGCTGAAAAATGCGCCTCCTACATAACTTCCTGGATTCAGGCAGGAACAGAAGCTTTTATTCCTTCTTGCCAGTTCCAAGTCAAGCCTCATTCTACTCCAGGTTTCACCTTCTTGTGCAGCTGCTATATCTAATCGTAATCATTTTTTTTTTTTTTTAAAAAAACAACTCTCTTGAAAACAAACGGCTATTTATTATTGCAAGAAGTTGATGTAAAAAGGTGCTGTCAGATGCTAAGCTCCATTATTCTCAGTTCACTAAACCTTGTATCTTATCTCAGAAGTTAGGCTCTAGAGACTTTTAGAAAATCTTGAACAGCGTTGTTAACAAAGGTAGGTCTAACATTCCATCTCTCATTCATAGGACAGATCTTATTACCTCTCCCAAGGATAAGGCAAAACTATTTGCAAAGAACTTTTCTTATAATTCAACACTCGAATCTTATGGCCATTCTTTTCCTTCCATTCCAATTAAACAGGTTAACCCATTGTTAGACATTCAAATCACTCCAGCTTCTGTTGTTAAGTCATATCTCAATTAAACTCTTTTACCGCTTGTGGTCCAGACAACATTCCTGTCATAGTCTTACAAAATTATTCTAAGAACTCACTTCAATTCTTCAATTCTCTCTTAACTACTTAATAAGTGCCTTACTGAGTTTTGTTTTCCTGCCTGCTGGAAAATGACATCTGTTATTCCAATTTTCAAGAACTCCGGTAAACATTCTGATTCCTCCAATTATCGTCTGATCAGTCTTCTTTCTGTTATTAGCAAGGTTTTTGAGTCTTTAATAAACAAATTTCTCACATCCCATCTTGAATCAAATAACTTACTGTCAGACAATCAATATGGTTTTCGATCCTCTCACACTATGGCTGACTTGCTAACTGCTGTGACTGAAAGATTTTACCGTGCATTAGATGGAAGCGGAAAGGCTAGGGGTATTGCTCTCAACATATCTAAGGCTTTCAACAAAGTTTGGCATGCTGGTCTTCTCCATAAGCTTGTTTTATATGATGTATCTGGGAAAGTTTTTGAGATTATCAAATCGTTTCTTTTTAACCGTTTTATTAAAGTCATCCTCAAAGGCCAACACTCTTTTTTATTTCCAGTAACTTCTGGAATACCTCAAGGATCTATCCTTGGTCTTGTTTTGTTTCTTATCTACATTAATGATCTTCCCGACAACCTTACATCTAAAGGAGCTCTTTTTGCTGATGACTCAACTTCATACTCTTGTCTTGAAAAAAAGTCTTCTCTTTTCAATTGCTTAGAACAGGCAGCAGATCTTGGATCTGATGTCACTTCTGTAACAGATTGGGGCTCACAGTGGCTTGTAAATTTTAACTCCAACAAAACTCAGTTATTTACTGCAAACAACTATCACAATACTGTCGACATTCCTATATTAATAAATGACATCCCTCTCACTGAGTCCTCCTTTTTACATCTTCTTGGGTTACAATTTATTATTGACCTTTCATGGAAACCATAATTACAATCGATTGCTAAATTAGCATCTGCTAAGGTTGCTTCTTTTTATTGTGCTCGCCATTTTCTCTTTTCTGATTTCATTCTCTACTTCTACAAATCACTTATTCGTCCCTGTATGGAAATACTGTTGTCATATTTGGGCTGGTTCTTCCAATGATGCTCTTTCTCTTCTGGACAAGGTCCAAAAAGGCATTGTAAACGTAGTTGGACTCGCTCTATCTGCTAAGCTTGGACCTCTTTCCCATCGTTGTAAAGTTGCATCTCTTTCTCTTTTTTAAAAATACTATCATGGTCACTGCTTAAAGGAGCTATTATCTCTAGTTCCATCAAACTCATTCTCACTAGACTTGCCATTCAGCAAAGTTGCATCCTTTTACTTTATCTGTCTCTGCATGCTCTAAAAACTTTTATTTATCTAGTTTTTTACCCTGCACTTTAACACTTTGGAACTCTCTTCCATTTCCTTTTTTTCCTGACTCATACAACCTTTAACTTTTCAAGTTAAAAATAAAAACAAACATTTAATTTATCTAAAAAATTATAAATACGTCTAATTATACAAGTGGTCTAAAATATATTTACAGTACTGTATATAATTACCACACCACCACGTATTATTATATATAATTGTAAATATTTTTGTTATCCATTAATTATCAAAATGAAACTAGACTTTTTGAATATTTAAAGTTACAACTTCCCTAAACATTTTTAAAAAGTCATTTTAAAAAGTTTTCAAAGTTTGAAAACTACTTTGAATTAAAAAGAAAAAAAGGAAACTTATTAAAAACAAAAACTTATTCATCTCATGCTGATAAATGTTTGGTATGAACATATCTCTAGTAGAAATTTTATTTTTAGGAAACCTGGTCTTTTTTATTACACAATTTAACATTTATTAGTTTACACTAATTAGGTAACATAAAACTTTAAATGTTAATTTATAAAGTTTAACATTATAAAATTTAATTTATAATGTTAAATAAAATAAAAAAATCCATGATTTTTTTAAAAAACAGCTTTACTGTTAATTGGCAGTATTCATTTAACTCATTCAAGTTGAACAGATAGATCTTTAAATTATACAAAAAAATAAACAAAAAAAAACAACTAAAAACAACCAGCAAAAGTTATCAACTCTAATTACAAGTTTTTCAACAACTTCTACTTCTTCAGAAGATTACAAGAAAACCTCTTTGAAGTATTATTAATTTCTTTTTTTTCCCCTCATTTTCGTTACTGAGATTTGAGCATATTATTCAATTATCCTAACTGAACAAACTTTTGGTAAACAATTGATTTTTACCAAATGGAATTTGGTAACATTCCATTTGGTACAATCAATTACCTCTGGTTCACATTACGAGTAGCTTTGTCAGAACATTAGTTTATCCAAAGCGTGATTTTTACAATTTTTACAATTTGAAAGATTGATATGAAACATATTCTTAATTATAATAATTAACTAAAATCACAAAGCAAACAATAAATAGTTTTACTCCCAGTTTAATAAAGATCTATTTGCCTCAATACCTTCTAAAGTATAAATTTTCAACACGCCATTGATACTTCTTTATTGGAATAAAAAAATTTTCAATTTTCTAAAAATTTTTTGTTATAGAGACCAATTATCTCATATCACGTGATACAAAAAATGAAAATTGAGTGACACCTATCATTTTTCAAATTCTTGTCATACAAGGAACTTTATGACAAATCCTTGTCATACAATGTGCATTTTATTCATAGTATGAACAAAAGTACTTAGTGGCCTGCACTAGGACAATTTCTTTTATTTCACAATTCCAACTGTGTCGGTTAACTGTAAAAATTTTATTCTTTAATTTATTTAATATCTATTTTTTTTTTTTTTTGTTTATGTTAATTCACCTCCCCAAGGCCAAGAAGACCACTACAGACGAGTAGGCTACTTAATTGTGGTTACAATTCTCTCTCAACTCTATAACTACGAAACATGAATGTTGACAAACAAGGTCGCTGCGTGAAAAAACAAGTTGAGCACGGTGCTACCAGGGATATGGTGATGAACTTTGACATGTTTTTGTTTTGTTTTTAACTGATTTTTCTAATCAGTTAAAACATTTACTAATTAAGAGAAGATTTGTTCAAGATTCTATAAAAAGTATTTGTTCAAGAATCTATAAAAAAAGGTCTTTGCCATAAATACATTTAACAAATACTATTTTTAATTCAAAATAAAAGTAACAAATATTTAATGTATAAATTTATAACAATTACTTTTAATGTTATTTTATAAATTAAAAAAGTAACATTAAAAATTATCATTCATATTGTTTTACTGAAGTTAAATTTTGAAAAAGGATGATCATTGATGAATTTTCTTTTTTTTAAGCAAAAATCAAAATGATTAAGCGCTTGCCCACAGCTCCTTGCATGTTTTGAATTAGCCCTTTTAAAAAATGAGCTGAATAAACAAATGTAACTAAAATTAAAAATAAACAAACTATAAACTGGAGAGAGAAATAAAAACTAAAAAAAAAAAAAAGTACAAAACTAAATTAAAAGAATAAAAATCTTAACAAATGATAAAATGAACAAAAAATAAAACAGAAAAATAAAAGCATAAAACTAATATATGTTTTTTTTTAATTTAAAAGTGTTTCACTGCAAAAAGTTAGAAAAAAAAATCGAAGCTTCAAAGTTATTTAATCCTACTTCGAAACTTTTGTTTGAAACTTTGATATTTTTTAATGTCCACAAATTAAATAAAACATTTTTAAAAAATAATAATATAACAGTCACGCCTCATAATGACACTATTAATCAACCTATGCGCTGCATCAACGTGGTAATATAGGAAAAATTATTAGCTTTAAACTATTAATTGAAACACTTCTAAATTAAAAAATGTATTAGTTTTATGCTATTATTTTCTCTGGTTTATCCTTTACTTATTGTATCATTTGTTTGTTAAGTTTGTTTCTCTTTTCAGTTTATAGTTTGTTTTTTTTTAATTTTCTCTTTAAATTAGCTTTTTTTCAGCGCACCATTTAAAACACACAAATTACCATTTTATGCAAAAAAACTGTGGCCAAGGCGACAAAAAAAAAATTGTATGTGTGGTAAAAAAATTATATAAAAAAACAAACCATTGAGTGCCGCATAGATTCTGACTCAAGTCGAGTATATGATTCATTGAACAAAGTAATAATTTGATTAACTTTTGCTTTGCTTCTTTTATTTTCTATTGAATTAAAAAAAATATATAGTTATTACACGATTTACAGCATATTTATTAAAACTTCACAACATACTTATTAAACCATTTCTACATTATTTCATTATAAAAATAAAACGTATTGAATTACAACATTGCATCATTTACATTACTACATTGCAGCATATTATATAACAACATTGCACCATATTGTATTCTACATTACATAACAACATTGCATTATAATGCATTACTACATTGAAGCATATTGCATAACAACATTGCATTATAATGCATTACTACATTGAAGCATATTGCATAACAACATTGCATTATAATGCATTACTACATTGAAGCATATTGCATAACAACATTTTATCATACTGCTTTACAACATTACAGCCTAAGTTATTGTTTTGTTAGACATTAAAGTAGACATCAGGGTAACTCCATGTCAAATTTTTTTTTGTTATTCACCTCCTCAAGGCCGATAAAGCCACTACAGATGAGGAGGTTACTTAATAGTGGTTATAACCCTCTCTCAACTCTATAACTCCGAAACACAAACCTTGACAAACAAGGCTGCTGCACGGAGAAACAAGTTGCAAAAATGCAACAAAATGACCCTGAAATTTTAAATAATGTCACCCATCTCAGAATTTTTAATAATGTCACCCGTCTCACACCATCTCAGAATTGTTGATTTTTACACAGTTGAGAGAACCTAGTAAAATAAGAATGAAAATTTTATTTCCTTGAAAATTTTAGCCTCTGACTCCAAGAAGATTCTGAAATATGATTATTTTACTTTTAACAGATGTTGGCCAGGCCCCTCTTGCCCTTGCAGAATGGCAATGTTTATTTAGAAGTTTCAAGTCACATGAGTTTAAAAATATTCTATCTTTTTACCTAAAAATTTGTATCTTCAGGGGTGACAAACCCAATGAAATGATCAGAAAAGTAAAAAAATATTTTTAAGTACCTGTATTTATCAAATTAAATAAATTTTTTGTATACCTGATTTTGATGCTCAAGAAACCGATGTGGCCTTGATGATATCAAAAAATAAATTATTACACATCATTCTATATCATTGATCTTTCAAAAAATATAAAGATTTTGAACTGCAAGTATATGGATTTCATATATATGGATAATGGGGCAAAGTCCCTTTTTGTACTGAAGTATTACAATTGATTTTTTACTACCTTCCAAACTAGTTGGAGCTCTGAAAATTTTGGCATTTTTGTAGTGTCAATGAATGTGCAAGTTAAAGTTGTTAACAGGGCCCCAAGAAATTAGGGGGGACTGGGGCAACTGCCCCACTTTTTTGAAGTGGAATTTTGTGATTTTCTCACTACTTCCCAAACAAACTGCTCTGAAACTTTCTGCATTTGTGTATTCCTAATGAACATGTGTTAAAATTGTTTTCAGGGCAGTTGACCAGAGGGCTGGAGCACTGGGGAGATGCCCTATTTTTCTCGAAAAAAAATTATTTTTTTTTTGCATTTTTTATAAAGTAAAGATTACTTGGAAAAAATTGTTTCACAAAATTTTTTTTGGTTTATTCTTCCATTTGGCTTTTGAGCATTCTGTATTCAATTATCTTTCTTAAAATGCTTTAAGAAAGTACATATGTCTATAGGATTTTTGATTTGCAAGTATATGGATTAAATACATTCATCCATTTAAAATAATAAATTTAACAGAATTTTATGCTGTATAATTTAAAACTTTTTGAATTGAAAAGAAAACAGACAGAACAACATTGATCTGTCAAATAAAAACAATTGAAGAATACAAACTGATGTTACCAGAGGCAATTAACAAATTAACAGCTCATTCCTACATTGCAAAATGTCAAGCAAGATACCTAAGGTAACAAAATGAAAAGTTGGTAAAAGACTGTATTGTCTAAAGTGATTTTGCAGAAAATTACACATTTGTAAATTATGATGAAATCCAAAGTTAGTATTGGTGCCAAAGTCAATGCAAGTTACACCCCATTGTCCTCTATTTATTAAACCAAATCACCAGCTTAAAGAAAAATTTTCCAGCTAGTCAGAAGATAATGAGCATGACATAGGTTTTGTGTATGAAGTTCAGACACAAATAGTTAATTACTTAAAAGAAAATCATCCTAATATTTTAAAAAATTTTTGTGATGGTTGTGCTGCACAGTATAAAAACTACAAAAACCTTTACAATATCTGTTTCCATAAAGATGATTTTGACATTGATGCAAGGTAGACATTTTTTTATACAAGTCATGGTAATCACCTTGTGATGGTATTGGTGGTGCTGTAAAACAATGAACTGCAAATGCAAGTCTACAAAGGCCCATAAATGACCAGATGTTAAATTGAAGGAACTATTTTTCTCAAGGTTGATAAAAGAAAGACTGACTTTATTGTATTCATCCTAATCACTATTTTTCTCAAGGTTGATAAAAGAAAGACTGACTTTATAGTATTCATCCTAATCAGCTAATTAACATCAATACATTGAAATTTGGTAAATTTATTCTGAGTAAATATGATACATTTCATTGGATTGGTATGATAAATGAAATTGATAATATTGAGCAAGATGTTATGGTTACATTTAATGCACCTGCATGTTTCTTTTAACAAACTTTTATGGCCATCTAGAGCAGATGAGTGTTGGGTTCCAATTACCAACATAACTTGTATCATTGATGCACCTGTAAGAACAACTGGACATACCTATACTTTGACTGTTGACACATCTAAGCAAATCTTAATACAATTTTGAAACTTTATATTTTTGTACTTTACTTTGTAAATAATTATATAAAACGGAACAAGTACAAATCAAAAAATTATTTGAAGATAATATTTTCAAAGTTATCTTTAGATTATTAAAAGTTAAGAATAGAATTTTTTTTTTTTTTGAGAAAATAATTGAGCCATGGCCCCAGTGCCCTGGGCCATGGAGCCTCGGGTTGTCTGTCCTGGAAACAATTTTAACACATGTTCATTAGGAATACACAAATGCAGAACCTTTTATAGCAGTTTGTCTGGGAAGTAGTGAGAAATCTGTGACAAGATAAGGCACTTGCCCCAGTCCCCCTTTCCCTAATGTCTTGGGGCCCTAAAACTAATTTTCAGAGCTCCAGCTAGTATGAAAAGTAGTGAAAAATCAATTGCAATATTCCACTACAAAAAATGGGGATCGTACCCCATTATTCATATATGAAAATCCACATACTTGCAGATCAAAATCTTTATATTTTTTGAAAGATCAATGAATATAGAATAATGTATATATTTTTTTTTTATATCACAAAGGCCACATGGGCTTCTTGAGCATTAAAAACACGTAAATAAAAAGTTGCCTAAATTTAAATTGATAATTACAGGTACTTTATAATAATTTTTTACACTTCTGATCATTTCATAGGATTCATCACCCCAAAAATAGCCAGTTACAAATTTTTAAATAAAAAAATTAAATATTTTTAAAGTTATGTGATTTGAAACTTCCAAATAAATGGTGCATTTCTAAGGGGACAAGAGGGGCCTGGCAATATCTGCTCAAAGCAAAATGGTCATATTTCAGGATCTTCTTGGAGCCAGAGGCTAAACTTTTCAAGGAATTTTTATTTTACTAAGCACTCTTAACTGTATAAAATTTAGCAAAATCTGAGATATGGTGAGTATAGTGACATGACCTGGGTCATTTGACATGGAATTACCCATCATTAATATGAGCAAAGATTTAAAAGCATCAAAAAATACAGCTTTAAGAAATATTTAAAAAAGATACAGCATAAAAAAATATATAAAAAAAAAATAAAGCATTTCCTGAAAACATAAAAATGTTCCATTATGGGTTTCACAAAATATTTTAGATCATTTATTTTGAAAACATGAAAATGTTCCATTATGGGCTTCACAAAATATTTTTATTTATTTTGAAATTTTATTTTTTGTACAAATTATTAATGTAAAACGAAATTATGCAACTTTTATTTGTATTTAACCATTTAAAACTATTTTGCAAAAAAAATTAAAAAAGGTTACTTTTAAAATCATTTTATAATTAAAAATACAATTGGATTTGAGATATTATTTTTCCGTTGAAGCTAAACAAGAAGTTGTGGCAGCTCTACAAGCAGATATAGCAAAACGAGACATTGTAAAACAGTTTTCTGCACCAAGAGTCACAGATTAAAACACTATTGGTGCTAGATCATTGGCCCAAACACATAGATTTCTTTTAACTGATTGACTATGAAGTCTGAGGCTTGAACATTCAAAACAATTTTAAGGAAGTAGAAAAAAAAGATGCCTGCTCTCAGTCTTGATCAGGAAGGCCTGCGATTGCACACCATTCATATGACCACAAAAAAATTATTTTTTCTGTGTTGCTGTTAACATAATTTGAAAAGTTGGAAATTTCAAAAATACGCTGAAAAACCTTTCAAGATTTAACTAGAAAAAAAAACTTTAAAAACTTTATTAAAAAAAAAGAAAAGAAATCTTAACAAAAAAAATAAATAAATAGAACTTAACTAAAATTAAATCACAAAAAATAAAAATATAACTCAACTAAAATAAAAATTAAAAAACTAAAACATTAAGATTATTCAAGTTTTTGATTACAATTGAAATAATAATTTCGAATCTTTTATCTTTACTTATATTTTTATATTAAATATAGGAAACTCTTTAAAATAAAGTAAGTTTTAATGATTGTTTAATTAATGTGCATAATTAATTTAAATTATGTTTTATTTTACTGATTTAAAATTAGTAACTTTCCATATAAATACATGCTAGTAAATAATTATGCATTAAAAAAAATGATCACTTTTTTAAACCATTTCTTGGTTTATTTAAAACTGCATTTATTTGTAGAAAGTAAAAGATAATAAAGGATATACAACTTTTATTAATACTTAAAACAAAAATAAATATCAGTAACTTGTTACTTTATTAAAAATTTTTTTGCTAATATAAACCCATTAGTTAAGATAAAAGTTTTGATGTTATTTTTTTCCAATACGCTTTTATATTCATTGTGTTTTTGAAATGTTAATAGCTGTGGTCAAACTGTCAGGATAAAATATTATTTGTGTGGTCATATAATGGCCTGTGATTGCACGCATCCCTGGCATTCTTCTCAAGTTATTTTTAGTCTTGTTGTATCTAATGGGCTCATAATGCCACATGTATTTTCATAAAAAGGGTTTAAAACGGGGGCAAAAGAGTACTTAGAAAAAAGCCTGAAAGCTAAAGCCCCACCTGAATCCAAACAAACTTTCCAGACTTGTCAAACTTTGTCTAAGTTCAAAATAGAGTTCCATGTCACACACAAACTGCAGTGCAGAAAGGGTTCTCCAAGAACAGGAATTTCTGTTCAGAAGAGATCTGGCCACCTTGCTCACTAAACCATAATCCTATAGATTACTCCATATGGGCTAATGTTCAAACAAAGTCTCGTAAATGCCAACACAGCAAATTGGCGTCCTGAAGAAATCTGCTATCAAGACATGGAAAGAAATGTCAGACACCTACATTATATAACACTTGCTCAAAGTTTAGATCCAGGATTGAGGTTATGATTGAAGCCAATAGAGTTTATATTAACTCTACATTCTAAATACATAATTTGAAGGCTTTTTTAATTCAAAAGACTTATTAATAAATATTTCTTTTAAAATGTTTCCTTTTTTATTAACACAGTTTTAAAGTATATTTTTTTTAAAGTCTAAAATTTTAAATCTCACATGGTAATGCAACGCTGTTTTAAGCTTTCACTAACTTCAAAGCATGTTGCAAGAATCATTAAAGAATAATTTGAGAAAGTAAACTTTATAACCAGGTGCAAGTTATGAACAAACATTTATCTTTGACTTCATTAAATCCTTTAAATAATCCATAATTTTGTCTTATAATTGAACTTTGAACTTTGAACACCATAAAACTTTTACCATGCAAACCAAAAAGCCTGAGAAGCTCTTAATTCAATGCCTAACATGCTTCAACAATTTTAACTAACATTTTAAAAAACTTCTTTATCACTCTAAACACTGTGTAATTCCATCGACAAAAAAATTTGATTACAAAGATTGCATAATTTAAGTCCAAGATGTAACTAGCATCTTAAAAACGATGCACCAGAAGGCTTAACTTTCTTAGTATACTAAAAACTTTTATAATTAATAGATTTTATAATTCCGCCAATTAATTCCAATTTCATTATGGGCAAATTTACCAAGTTTCATAAAACCATTTTTATTTAATTCACCTTAACTACAAGAATAAATTGCAGTTGAATAAAAAATATTTTTGTTTTGTTTTAGGACACCAAAATTTGATTTAAAACCATTTTGTTTTACTTTGATTTTAAGTATCTTCCCAAATAAAAAATTTCTATTGGCTATAAGGTTTCTATAAGCCATAATGGTTTTTATAAGCTGTAAGATTTCTATAAACTATTAGGTTTCTATAAGCATTGCTGCTTATAGAATTTGCTTATAATATTTCTATAAGCATTGCTGCTTATAGAAACTTTATAGCTTATATGAGAAGCAATGCTTATAGAAACAATATGCTCATCCTTTGGATGAGCATATTATTTTATATTAATTATTTTGTCTATATATGCATGTTTATATAAATAAAACAAATAAATAATAATAATAAACTATTTAAATTATTGTTTTAATTAAAGAAAAAAACATACTTAAATGGCCAGGCCACAAAAATTCATAACAGCTTTTAAGAGATTCCAATCGTTTAAAAACTGGTAGAGTTATCAAGTCTACAATAAAATAAAAAATTTATACAATATTTAATACATTTTTTTGTTAAATAAACTATTTACTTTTTAATAAACTTGCTTATTCAATAACAATTTAGTAACAAACAGAACCTACTTCCTCCTTCAAATGGTTGGTCAATACAAAGAACATGATAACTTTCTTTGTTTTTATTAAAAAAGGTTTCTTCAAATAGTATTTCAACCTGTAAAAAATGGATACAAATGCATAAATTTTTCGAATGCTGACACTGAAATTCACCTTTGTTTTTTTTATTCAGCAGGTTTTTAGCATTATGTGATAAAATTAAATATTTTTGTTGTTAGATTTATATATATATATATATATATATATATATATGTATATATATATATATATATATATATATATATATGCGTTTTTGCACCTTATCTAAAAAAGAAAGGGCCTTATTAGAAAATCCGCCCCAGATATGGCAACAGTATTCCATACAAGGACAGACTTGAGATTTATAGAGATAGAGCATAGAATCCAAAGTAAGAAAGTGTCGAGCTCGATAAAGAGATGCAACCTTAGCAGATGCTAATTTTGCAACAGATATGATATATGGTTTCCAAGAAAGATCGGAAATAAAAGTTAATGCTAAAAGATGAAGAGTGGATGACTCATCGAGTAGATTACCATTCATAAATATAGGAAGATCTAAATTGTTGCAAAAAAAAAAATTTTGAGTTTTATCTGTATTGAAGTTCACCAGCCACTGTGAGCCCCATGCTGTAGCAGAAGTGAGATCCTTTTCAAGCTCAAATGCCTCCTCCAAGCAATCAGAGAGTGTTAGCTTCTTATCACGACAAGAATAAATGGTAGCATCATCAGCAAACAATGCCACTTTAGATGTAAAAATAATAAAAACGGAAATATACTGTTTAGCCTCAACCCATTTAATATCTTTTTAAACTCTGTCATATTATAAATTAAATTTACTGAAGACCAAGGTTTCAGACAAAATCCTTTATTATGACAAAAGTAATGATAAACACATTTATTCTATGTAAAAAAAAAAACCCACAAAGTCTTGAATTTCTCGTGAATTCTTAAATAAAATTATCTTTCTCATCTTTATAGCTACTTTTCTGATTAATTCGGTTAAATTAATTTAAATTTAAAAAATATAGATTTATGTTTAACTATTGTAAAAAAAAATTCATAAACAAATTTATTATAAAAAATAAAAATTTCGTTTGAACATACCGATTTAACACAACCAAATCCTTTAGTTGTGATAATAAACGAACCATTAATTTTAGCATGCTAGAAAAATAAACTAGTAAATACTAACTATATGACATAATAAATACTACTAAAAAATAAAATCACACTTTAATTGCAAAATATAATAGAAAATGTATTTGTTTTACAAGAAAGTAACCTTGTTATTGAGAGTTTGATAAATTGTTTCATTGATTGGTTTCAGTATATGGTTTTGGAATTGATCTATACTATGATCAGAGGATGTGATTGTTCCCTTCCTGGGTATACATATCTAAAATAACTATCCATAAATAAAAGCTATTCAAACAGCACAATCATATTAAAATGACATAAAACTTTAAACTTAACCACACAACAAAATTAAAAAATTAATTTATTTCAACCAATCATTTGTTTTTTGAATGGATACTTTGACAATATGTAAAATATATTAAACAATCATATATTGAATTTCACTTACTGTATATCTATTTGATGAGGCATTCTCGAAAATTGTTTTCCCTTTAGTAATTAAAGATTTGTAAAAAGGATTAACTAACAGATCTTCATCATAACTATCACCCATGACTTGATTTAAAAAAAGATTTACTATGAAGTAAAATTCAGTGATGTTTTATGTGTATATAATTCCAAAGTAAAACATAATACATCACTGATAACGATTAGCTAATACATATATATATATATATATATATATATATATATATATATATATATATATATATATATATATATATATATATATATATATATATATATATATATATATATAACTTATATTGTATCTTTCTATAGCCTGTATGACATAATACTGAAATATCCTGCTGCCGGGGGCTTCAGCACATACATCAACTGACTAAATCAGTAGAACATGTGAAGAGTGCCACTACACTGACTAAGGGTTTGGGCTGGACAGCAATACTCTTTTTCATTACCTTTTTTTTTTTCCTGAAAAAACTGTACAGAAAAAAAGTCAAAAAATCTATATCTATATATGCTATAGTAGATATATATATATAAATATATATTTATATATATACATATATATATATATATATATATATATATATATTTATATATATACATATATATATATATATTTATATATATACATATATATATATATATATAATATATATACATATATATATATATATATATATATATATATATATATATATATATATATATATATATATATATATACATATATATATATATATATATATATATATATATATATATATATGTATATATATATATATATATATATATTATATATATATATATATATATATATATATATATATATATATTTATATATATATATATATATATTTATATATATATATGTTTATATGTTACTAAATATAAACAAGTTTAAAATTAAATAAGATAATATACTTTGCTCAAGATAATTAGCATATATATTAGATTTATATAAAAATAAATATATGTTAATATAAACATATATAAATATAAAGCTATTAAAATAATTATATTTATCAAAACATACTTATTTTAATAAATATGTTATTATGTTAATATAACTGTAAAATAAAAACAATGACAATAAAAACAATGACGCATATTTATACCTATTTATTTTTATATTTATTTAGTTGTAATATGTATGCTAATTAAGGTAAAGTTTAAATTTTATCTTTTTTCTATTTGAACTCTCATTTATAATTATAGTTATATCAACAATTGTTGTATCAACTATATTTGTTTTTAACTTGCAATAAATTTATATAATTTTTAACAGGTTAATCTCTACTTGTAGCGCATAAAACATTGTTTATTTTTTTATTTATTTTTTTTATTTTTTTGTAATAGGTTGTTTTTTTTAATAAGTATTTAAAAACAGTCTATATTATAGACTATTATTTAATGCTATATAATAAACTTGTCTCAAACTCTCTAACATATCAAAAACTAACAAAAGTTTTTTAATATAATTACTGTGTATTAGAAAATAGTTTAGTTAAAGATTTAGGTTACTTTCATTACACTGAGCTTTTATTTACTTCTACTAATGTTGTTGTTTTTAAGAAGTATTATATAACTAAAAATTATTTGCATTTGCTGTGTTTTGTGTATTTTAAGGACCAGAATAAATATAATTTATATATATAAGGTACCTTATTAAATTACCTTATGTTAAATTAAATTTCTGTTAAATTATCTTAATTAAATTTTCTTATGTTAAATTAAATTTCTGTTAAATTACTTTAGACAATAACCAACGGATGTATATACATACCTCACGTTACGTAACGCGAGGTATGTATATACTTTGACACGTGGGTAACATTGACATGTATGAGATTAAATGTTTTTACCAGTCATCCGTTGGTTATTGTCTAAATTAATTTAACAGATATTGTAGCCAGATGTTAAATGAACAAATATAACTATTTTAATCCACATAATAGTAAGTGTAAATAACTACACAATACGGAGGGCATAAGTTAAACTAATTTCTGGTTTTTTTGTTGCTGAAAACCTTTACTCAAAAGATAAGGAAAACCAAGCATAATATCATTTTACTTGTGTTTTTATGATGTTGTTTCTAAATACTAAGCGTTTAAAATTTTTTTATAGCATTTTTTTTTTAAACGCATATTTCAGTTTTGGAATAACATTGACAGGAATGCTTAAGTCTCCTCAAGAATCAAGTAAAAGATGGCGGAATGTCTTACATCTGTTGAATCTTTCACAGTTACATGAAATGAAATCAAAAAAAGCAAACCCTAAATTAAAATTTTAATTCTAAAAAAAAAAGAAATGTACCTATACATCAAATGTCAACATATCTAAAAACCGACACTTACAAAAAGTTAAAATCTACACCTAACCAGAGGCGATTTTAGGGTGTGTGTGGGAGGGGTGGAGGGCGTATTCCACCCCATTTCCTTCTATTAAAGAAGGTGATTTTCAAGTTATAGTCAGTTTTTTTATGAATTTAGTTGGCTAGTTGGGTATTTGGCACAGTTCAGTCGGGTAAATTTAGTTTTGAGGACCTTTTTTTTTAAAGTTTTTTAAGGAGCCAGTCAGTACTTTTTAAGAATTCATACCCCCTCCCTCGTTTTATTTATAGAATCGCCTCTCCACCTAACACCAATGTTGTATTTTATTAGTAACAACAAAACATCAAAACCTGAAGATATAAAAAGTTATCTTGTTGTTTCTGAAATTAAACCAAACACTAAAAAATTTGTAACGAAGAAATCCAGCATTCGTCGTAATTAGATATTGAGTCATTAATGTGATGTAGAGCAAAATATTTTGACAATTCTTAGAGAAAAAAATTTTAATCATAAATTAACATACTTTTTATATTTTTACGTAGGCACTATCAGAACTAATTGATATCTTTCAAAAAATAATATAACTGTACATTTTCATTGCAATTTTACAACTTTTAATTGCAGCTTATTTTAAAACGAAAATGTAGGTTGGCGCTAATATATATTTAAATGTTTTCTCTATTTTTTTTTCAAAATTCTAATAATAATGTTACCCCTCATGATGTAACTTAAACATTTACAGCATAAAACATACTACTGCCAATGTTACCCCATTTAAGGTAAAATTGACAGTTGAACCCCAAAAACAAAATTAATTGTCTATCAATAATATTAGATAACTAATTAAATTCTTCATCAGTTTATGTCAGCAATATTATTGGTAAACATATAGAAATAGTGCAAACCAAATTTAGTTTGTTACATCTAAAAAAAAATATTTTTATAAGCATAACTCTTATATGAATATCTAGGTTCAGACTTTGAAAAAAAAAAAAGCATATTGTTGAGCCTTGATAAACTATTTAATTGGTTAAAAAAAATTTAATTAAAATCTTTTTAATAAGTTTTTTTTTAAATTTAAACCATTTAAATCAATAAAAGCAAAATTCATTCAGGTTTATGTTTGGCAACGCGATGAATCCATGAATTCATGACGTCATTGCATACCAAAACATAAACTTCTATTTAGTTTCTTAATGTTTTATACGTGCTATTTTGGATTGTTATAATACACTGCTTTTTTTTTTTGAAAAATACTTGAATTTTATTCGAAATTGTGTGCGTTAATAATTTTTCAAAAAGTATCGAAATAAGCATATCTTATTAGAAACTAGCTTAAGTAGAGTTTTGAGCCTTATCTTATAGCTTTTTGCATTAGCATACCCGAGCTGTTTCAAAAATTTCATATGGTTATAAAAAAAACATATACCAATTTACAATAATGGTGGCACCACTTATAAATTTGGAAGTTGCTTTAAAGCAAAGAAGAAAAAAAAAGGTTACGCAAAGACTTAAGAAAGTTGCAAATTATACGAATCAGGAAAACACACCAAAGAAAAAGAAATTCAAAATAATCTTAATTATAAGATCAAAAACAATCAATGCAAGCAAGATTACAAAAATACAAACATAAAAACAAATTGGCCTAGCTGGAAGTCAGACAGAAGTCATTCAACAACTTGATTATATGTGGAGATTAGGAAAGCAAAAATTAAAATTAGAAAAAAAGTTGTATTTTATAAAAACTGTTTATACTTTTGTGTTCATGCATGGACGTTTTTTCTTATATTTAACTATTGTATTGTAAACTACTATACTGTTTATTATGCCCTTGGGAAAATGTTTTTTTTGGAAAATGTTTTTTTATTCATTAGAGATATTTAATTGAGTGTGACAAAAGCAAATATATACTTATTATTACAAGGTTATATTATTACACTGGTAATAAGCATAGTGATAAAGTTTGCAAATTTTCCGGGTGAATCCGAAAATTGGAACTTGTAGCGAAACTTCAAAAACTTGGTCATTTATATGTTGTGGTGCCTTTATTACTTTCTAGTGGAGTATTTGCCGTTTATCAAGGTTTGAGGTAGAAAGTCAACAAAGATTACGTTAAAGTAAAAAATGCGCTGAAAACTGCTATTTTGACTATTATTATTTCCGCCATTAACATACAAAAGTTTAAAAGTTGCCGTCTACGAGAAGACAAACCTGTTTATATACCAGACACAAGTACAGGCCCATAGCAACGGGGGGAGGGGGCAGCAGAGGCATTTTCCCTCCCTCCCCCCCCCCTCCCTCCAATAATTTTTTAAGTAAATAATTTTGAAGTTAGTTTTTAGAAAAAAAAAAAAAACGATTACAAATTCGGACATAAAAGAAAAAAAAGGATAGAAAAGACCTAATTTGTTATTCGTATTTTCGGCGTAAGTTACTTTGACAAAAATTTTTAACCTACTACTATTTGACCTACCCTGTAGTATTGATCCCCACCCCCGCCCCATATAATTTTTGTTCCTACGGGTCTTAAGTTTGAATATTTTGATGATTCTACCAAAGATAGTTTTAAACGCGAGTATATTCGCTTAGAAAACCCATTAAAGAAAAATTTTGCGGAAGCTGCAGCTTCTGGATAAAAAGGAGTATTTATAGGCATTCTTAACAGTAAAAAATGTTGATGAAATAAATAGTCATCTCTCAGATGAAACTATTCGCACTCAGATAGTATATAAATAAAGTGATTACATGAGATAGTTAGTTATTTTCTCATGATGATAAAACGTTTACATGGTTAAAAACTTGGCTCATGCATTTTAACATCGATAAGTGTAAAGTGATACATGTTGGGCGTCCTAAGAAACGTTCATCATATGAGTATTCCATCGAAACCGCCACAAGATGATCAAATGCACTTTTCTTTTACAAAAAAAAACTCTTTCCACAAAAAAAAACTCTTCTTTTTCAATAAATACAATTCATTCAACACTCTTTAGTTTACAATTTTTATATAAGTTTATACGAGTTTGAGTTTAATTTATTCAGTAACGAAATTAATTGATGTTGACCGATTTAATGCCGTAATAATAATAAAATAAATAAATGCATATATTTTTATGTTGAATAATTAATTTGATGGAGAGACTTTTCTAGGAGTTTCTATGCTGATTTAACAGTTTATCACGTCTAAACTCGGTCTTTGAATGCTTTCAAAGTTAGAGTGTCTACCGCGTGCAAGAGTGTTCCAATGGACTGTAACTCTGTTTGTTAAATAGTTAGATCTTTCCTCCCACCCTGTTACGAGTTTACGGTCAAGCTGTATGTCATGGCCCCGTTAATTGTATACCTTACGCCCAATGAGTTAGTGCTGTGGTACTAAAAAATAAACTTTGTCAGAGATCAAACAGAAATTGATACTTTTTGCATTTTTAAACAGTTTTGCAAAACTGTTTAAAAATGCATAAAGCATCAACTTTTTTTTCATTCTGATTTACTTATACCAAGGCTGCAAGCAACTACTAATAAGTTAGGAGTTACTAGAAAAAAAGGATAGAGTTATGGTGCAAGAAAACGATTATTGAAAGACTTAAAAAGTATTAGGTTGTATGAGTCATGAAAACATAAAGATGGGAGAGAGTTCCAAAGTGTTGAGTGCGGGTAAAAAAATAAGACGAACAAAAGTTTTTAAAGCATGTAGGGACAGATTCAGTAAAATAATGAGATTTTGGTGAATGACGAGTCAAGCAGGAATGAGTTTTAGTTACGTGGCCGACGACACGGGTTTCGAAGTGGGGGAAGGAGGGGGTGGACACAATAGTCAATTTCTAATAAAATTCATCTATATCCTGAATTTTCTAAAAAAAAAAAATAGCTCCTTTGAGTAGCGAACGAGATGTATGTACATCTAAAATGATGTATGTACATCTGAAAAGCAATATCTTAAAAGTATTTAAATATATTTATATATATATATATATATATATATATATATATATATATATATATATATATATATATATATATATATATATATATATATAATATATATATATATATATATATATATATATATATATATAAACATTTAATTTAATTTGAATGAAATTTAAGTTTTAAAAAATTTTAATTTATCTCTAAGTCGGAATTTTTTTTTTTTTTTCAAAAATAAACTGAAAAAAGTTATTTTGTTAATTGATAATATATTCAAGTTTTTTTGAGCTCGGTCTTTGTGACCCGTATTGCGTGATTCCTATAATATTTGAAATATTTGATTATTTTTATATATTTATATAAAAAGTATTATATATTTTTGATAAAGGGAAAATCCTAATAAGGGATGGGTTCAGGCATAATCAGGGCCTTAAGTTATAAGGGGTGAGTTCAGGCATGATCAGGGCCCTAAGTAGGCTACAGTATTCTGCGAATTCAAACTCAGAAAAAATATGCAACATTCTAAAAGCATGGATTTTAAATTTGTTTGAAAATAAATTTGCCCTTTAACACAAAAATTATTTAAAAAAATTCTTCTTCACAGTTTATCTATATTATTGTAATTCCAATAGGATTGCAGTTTTATTATTTCTAATAATGCATTTAAAATAATTATTATGAACATCATAAATTATTATAAAATGTATACAATATATCTTGTAGCGTATAAAATAAAAAATGACTTCAACAACTGAAAAAAGAAATGTTATAATAAAGTGGATATTTTTTTCGAGACTGACGTACGATTTGTCTAAATTAGGTTTATTTCAGATGCACGATAGTATGCTTGATATTTTTTATTTTAATCATGACTTTTAAATGCACACATTCTGCGTGAGCTGGCTTCAATCCATTCTACGTTGATCAATCTTGAGCAATAACAAGAATGATTTTGGCCACCTGATTTTTATGATTCTGTTCTCATAATCTCTACCTCATCCAGTTTTCTATTTTTACTTCTTTAACATTCTGAAGTTAAAAAGAATACAACAAATATGTAAGTTTTTGTTGGTTACTGATTATATGAGTATAAACATTATATTTTGCCCATGAGAATGGAACATAATATGAAAGATATGATACATTTATATTGAATTCTACTTTTTTTAGTTGTCGTGAATAAATCTTGAAGGAGGGTTGTGACCATATTTCATGATTGCTTAACAAATTGCTAGCACATGTAACATGCACATTCAATAGTATATCAACATGCCTGGAACTCATGGTAAACATAAGTTTGTTTGTTAACTTCGAATATTTTCTAAAAAGGAAATGTAATTTAGATTTACTGCATTTTGTATAAATAAGAGGCCGTCCCACTGTGTTTCAAAAATTTGACATGCAGCAAAAAGTTAACACAAAATGTTAATGTCTTTATTACTATAACTGTTGTGTATATAAACTATTTATATATTATTTTTATTATTTTGAAAACTTAACATATTACTTACATTAATATATTTGTATGCAGGTATTTATATTGTCAATATTATTATATGTAACAATTTCTTATACGTGTAAATCAATAGATCCATAAAAGCATCGTATTTATATTAACTATTGTATTTAAATATAGAGTTATAAACATAAATAAATAGTAATTATTATTAATTTATAGCTTCAACTGTTCACTTTTTCACTATGAAAAAAGAATTTGACTTTAAAGTGACACGATTTTGAAATGCCAGAGATCGCGTTGGGACAGTAGATAGAGGACAGTAATAGGTAACTTCGACAAAAAAAAGCAAAAAGGCTTGTTATATGAATAATACAGGTACCGAAAAAAGTTTAGAACCACTTAATAATTTTGCGTAATTACATTATTTTTTCAATGTTTGAAACTGATATTGAACTTTGATGATAAATTATATATATGTATATGACATGCTTTAATTAGAACCTAAAGGAATTTACACCGCATTCAATTGCATACACATTAAGCGATCAATAAACAAATACACACAAATTGAGTAATTTTATGTCAAAGGATATTTAACAATACCATCACATAAACTAATAAATCAAATACCGTAAGCAGGTTTGTCATTTTATTATATCGAATTACAATTTTATTTCAATATTCTAGTATTTTCCCATGGGTAAAAGTAAAGAAATACCAATTGAAGTTCGTTTCCAAATTATTACTTTATATAACCATACTTCCAAATCGCATAGGCAAATAGCGACAGTTATTGGAGTTTCCCATAGCTCTGTGATCAAGATTATTAGACTTTATAAAGAAACAGGGGAATTTACTTCAAGATCTCGAAGCAGTCGGCCGAAGGTTACTTCCTCGAGAACAGACTTAAGAATACGACGAGAGGTATTAAAGTCCCCTTTTATAAGCGCAAGAGAGATTAAGGAAAGGTTGACTCCAACATGTGATCAAGTTAGTGAAAGAACCCTTCAAAGTCGGTTACGAAATAAATTTAAAATGCCAGCAAGGAAACTAACTAAAAAGCCGTTGTTTACAACAAAGATGCGAAAGGATAGAATTAGCTATTGCAAGGAACATATTCATTGGACAGTCGAAGATTTTATGAAAGTCATGTTTTCAGACGAGTCAACCTTTTTTCAACAAGACTGCCAACAACAATATGTCCAACGTGATTCTAATTCCTCAAAATATGATCCAAGATACACCATCAAGACAGTCAAACATTCTCCAGGTGTCGTGGTTTGGGCTTGCTTTGCATATAAGAGTGCAGGAAGTATAGAGTTTATTGAAAAGAACAAAAAAATGAACAGTGCCCGATATGTTGACATCTTGTCACAAAACGCAAAATGTTCTTTGAAAAAGCTTCACTACTCAACATTTCAGCAAGATAATGCCACTTGTCACACCTCTAAAATATCAAAGGCTTGGTTTGTAGATAACAAAGTTAAGGTTCTTTCTTGGCCTAGAAATAGTCTGAATCTTAATCCGATTGAAAATTTGTGGAAATGCATCAAAGATAATCTTGATAGAACCAAATGTACATCTACAGAATCCTTGAAAGATGAAATCAGACGAGTTTGGTGTCTGGAAGCTAATAAAGATCAGTGTTCAAAGTTGGTTAAAAGTATGCCTAGAAGACTTCATCTCGTGATTAAAAACAAAGATATCCATGTAAATATTGATATAAATATTTATATTGCTTTGTTTAAATGTATTTTTAAAAAGTTTAAATGTTTAAAATGTATTTATTTTCATTTGAATTCAATACATTTGTGTGTGTTTGTTTATTGATCGCTTAATGTGTATGCAATTGAATGCGGTGTAAATTACTTTAGGTTTTTTATTAAAGCAAATCATATATATATAATTTATCATCAAAGTTCAATATTAGTTTCATACATTGAAAAATAATGAAATTACTTAAAATTATTAAGTGGTTCTAAACTTTTTTCGGTACCTGTAATACCGTGTTGTATCGGGTAATATCATAATATTATATTAAACATAATGTTAATTTTCAATTATTTTAATGATAAAAATAGAAATTAAAAAACAATCACGCTTTACTACTCAGTATTAACTTATGTTGCTTTTTTTTTCTTTTTTTTTTTTCGGCTTCTAGGTCAGTCCTTAAGAGACCTTGATAAGGACCTTTACGAAGATGTCCACAATCTTCAGGAAAACCAAATAAAGTGCTCATTAAAGCATGAAGTTGTCTCAGTGGATATAATAGAAAAATTGTTTCATATATTTCATGGGAAAAAATCTTACTGCTGGAGAAGATTGGTTGTATGGTTTAATGAATAGATGCGAAGCTCTTTATTTACGTAGACCAAAAGCAACCATCTTGTCCGCATAAGTTTGAATTAAAAAATGTCGCAGAATTTTTTAAAAACTGTAGAAAATTCTTAAAAAATACAATTTTAGTCCTAATGACATCTATAATGCTGGTAAGACAGGTGTACAGGTGTTGTACAGTACAAAAAGTGGGAAATATAAAAGTTATTGCCAGTAAAAACGATAAACAAAATAAAAAAGTTACTTAAATAATTTCTACTGAATTAAGTAGAGAGAGAGATAAATTATTTACAATGCTACAGTAAATGCTGTTGGAAACGCAATTTCTCCGTTTATGGAGTTTCCGAGAGTGCCTTTTAAAGACTCATAAGCGCACGGCGCTCCACTAGGAACAGTTGTGAAAGCTTACGTGACCGATTGGATGACATCTTAAAGTTTTTGTCTCACTGTCGGCAGAAGAGTGGGATAAGGTATACCATGAATGCAATCTTGGGCACACTAACTCTGCTTATAATAACTTCGAAAAAATTTTCCTAAAGAGCTATAATATGCACTTCCCAATTAAAGTAAAATTAATAAAAGAAAAACATTTAAAATGTCCATGGATCACCAAAGGTATTAAAAAATCCTCAAAAAAAAAACAAAAACTTTATATTAAATACTTAAAAAATAGAAATGAGGCAAACCTAAATGTTTACAAACAGTATAAAAACTTGTTTGAAAAAATTAAAAAAAATTCAAAGAAAAACTATTACTCAAATAAAATAAAAAACACAAATGGTGATATTAAGAAAACTTGGGATATCATGAAAGAAATAATTGGGATAAAAACCTGCAAAATAAATAGTTTACCTGCTCAAATTGTCATAGATAATAAAGAGTATGACAATAATAATGCAATTTCAGAAAAATTTAATAGTTTTTTTGTCAACATAGGCCCAAATCTAGCTTCAAAAGTCAATTGTCCAAACAACTCATTTGAAACTTATCTAACTAGTGTCAACAACGAATTAATATTTAAAGAACTAAAAATTGATGAACTCGAAAATGCAATAAACTTTCTTAAAACAAACAAGTCCCCAGGTATAGATGACATTTGCAGTAATATCGTCGTCAATGTCTTTTCGGAGATACGCAAACCTATTTTCGAAATATTTAAATCATCAATTATAACAGGAACTGTACCAGATAAATTAAAAGTAGCTAAAATTGTACCTATTTTTAAAACCGGTGAAACATTTCTAATAAACAATTACAGACCAATCTCAATACTTCCAACCTTTTCTAAAATACTTGAAAGAATAATCTATAATAGATTATATGAATACCTAATTCAAAACAAGTTCTTAAATAAAAAACAATTCGGCTTTCAAGCACAGCACTCAACAGAACATGCAATTTTAGATTTAGTTAATAGCATAAGTGATTCTTTTAATAAAAAGCAATTTGTATTAGGAACTTTTATAGACCTATCCAAAGCATTTGACACAATTAATCATGATATCTTACTAAAAAAAATGGAAAAATACGGAATAAAAAATACTAGCCTAGATTGGTTTAAAAGTTATCTGTGCAACAGACAACAATGTGTTATTTCGAACGATAATAAGTATTCTAATTTACTAAAAATAAAATGCGGAGTTCTCCAAGGTTCCATTCTTGGTCCTCTTTTATTTTTAATTTATATTAACGATCTTCCACAATCACTAAAATAACTTGATGCAATAATGTTTGCTGATGACACAAATTTATTTTATTCATCAGCATCAATTGAAAATCTCTTTGAATCTGCAAATGATGACCTTGAGAGTCTAAACATTTGGTTTAAAGTAAATAAATTATCTTTAAATCAAGAAAAAACAAAATACATCTTGTTTCATTCCAACCAACAAAAAAACAAAATACCAAGCATGCTACCATTACTAAAAATTGATAACATAAACATCGAAAGAACTGAAACTATTAAATTTCTTGGGATAATTATTGACGAAACGATTTCTTGGAAACCCCATATAAAAACATTAAATACAAAAATATCAAAAAGTATCGGCATACTTTACAAAGTCAAAACTATACTTTCCCAGGAGAATCTGAAAGTTCTCTACTTTTCTTATATACAAAGTTATCTAACATATGCTAATATTGCCTGAAGAAGTACAAATAAATCTAAATTAAGTTCTCTATATACACACCAAAAACACGCATCAAGATTGATTTATAATAAAAATAAATTCACTCATGCCGATCCTTTACTTAAAAACTTGAATGCTTTAAATATCTATCAAATTAACATCTACCAAAATGCTTTATTTATGCTCAAATATAAGCTCGGACTTGTCCCAACTCATTTTACTAATAACTTTTTTCAAACCAACGCCAACAGATATACCACACGAGGAACTGGAAACTTTACATTGTCCATAAAAAAAACAAAATTTTCGAGATTTTCAATTGTATACCGTGGCCCCTATTTATACAACAAAACAATACCTCAAAATATAGAACTTACTAAATTGGATAATCTTATTGCCCTGAAGAAAAAACTAAAAGATCTCATAATTAACAAAACCAATTTTATCGATATGTATTAAATATAAAAGAACAATTAATATAATAAAATGTAAAAAGAACAATTTAAGCTATAAAAATAAATAAAAAAGAAATAAAACATAAAATATAAAAAAATAAAAAAATAAAAAATGTTAGCAACTATACATATTTAAATTTTTTCTGAACAGTAGACCTCAAAAAATTAATGTGTGTCTTTACTCTTTAAATTTTTAGTTTATTTTGTATTTTAAAGGTTCTCGATGAAAAGACTTTTCTTAGTCTTCTGCGAGTTTCCTTACAACTACATAGTACTACTAATATATGTTGATATATATTTTCAACAAATAACATATATTTTCAACGACAACGACAAGCAAGTCCCTAGTAGCCCTGTGGTGCGACGGACTTGCGTATATTTTTTAAATGCATGGGTTAATAGCCAGCACATTAGGGGTCGTCCATAAAGTACGTACGCTCATAGGGGGGAGGGGGGGGGTCTTCAAAAAGCGTACGAAAGCGTATGGGAGGGGGGGGGGAGGGTTCAATTTAAAAGTACGTACTTCGATTTTCTAATTTATCACAATTAACCAGCTAATCAATAGAAAAGTTACATTCTGACTAAAGATTCTAGTTTGCCAACATAAAAAGATGTATGGTATATGAAGTAGAGGGTATAGTTTTCCTCTATGCACACACATGTATGGGCGCCCTCAGAATTTTTTGATGTTCCAGATAGGACACTTTCACACATCGTGCAAACTCATAACTTAAGTTTGTTTATACCTATGCCAAATGAGGAGGCCTTGCAAAATATCGGGATGGCGGAGGCCTGTGAACAAAAAGCCTTAAAACGCTTACCCTCCCGACCCCCAAAATGAGAGGGGTGTAAATTTTGCATGGTTATAACTTTTAGATTTGGAAAAAAATTTGGATGGCCTCCGCCATCCAAATTTTTTGCAAGGCAACCTCATTTGGCATATTAACAAACTTAAGTTTGCACGTTGTGTGAAAGTGTTCTATCATCAAAAATCAAAACATCAAAAAATCCTGAGGGGGCCCATGCACACATGCCCGCCCTTATATACTGGCCCTGAGTAAGACCTGAGGGCCGTGGTTGATGGGACGGAGTCACCCCAAAAAAAACGTGTCAATGGCGTCTCAAAGACCGCTAGGTTTTGCTAAAATAAAAAGTTTCTTAAAATAGCAAAAGGGCACAAAATTTGCTGTTGCTCCCTCCCACTGGGTTTTACCCTTTGTTTTCAATATTACTGATCTCACCTTAGACTCGTTTTTTACTTACAAAAGAGGGGTGCCTGAAAAAAACGTCCACCTTAAGTATAGTTTATTTACATTTGATTCGTTAAAAAAACAAAAAAAGTTTTCCTAGATTTCACCGAGAATCGAACCTCGATCTCCGTCGACTATTGCCGCCGCATAAACCTTTCGCCCAAATACACACTTACATTTATAAATTTTAAATTTATTTAAATTATTATTTGCATTTATACTTAAAGACGTTTTCAAAATGCGTAAGCAAAAAGCTTTGGGGTAGTATAAAGTATCTAAGGTACCCTCCGTCTTTTTTTTTTTTAATTAAACTTTTTAATTAAGAAAAAAAAAACAGGAGGGATGGGGGGGGGATATTTGAGGGGGGGGGGTATTTGAGAAACGTACGTACTTTTAAGGGGGGGTGAGGACATAAAAGTACGCATGGCAACAGGGGGGAGGGGGGGGGGGGTCAAATTTCAAAATTTTTGGCGTACGTACTTTATGGACGACCCCTTATATTGTAAACCACGAATTTATTATTTTAATTCGCATGAGTTAAAATGTCAAACGCGCATGCGTTAAACAGCATTGTTAACGCCATTCAAAAGACGTTGTTTTAAAATTTCATTTATTACCATTATAAAAGAATTTTTTTATATTAAAAAAAAAAAAATTTACAAAGTTTAACATATATGTTTAACATATGCCCCAGTAACTATTAAACATGAAGTAACTTATCCATTGAGGCACTGTTTGCATTTTTAAAATGATCAAAATATAAAGTTTTATTTCTGCTAAGGATGGTAATAACTGCTTTGAGTTTAATCAAAACTTTGGTTTAGTCAGAAACATTTAAAAAGAGCAAACAGACGAATGTTGTGATGGTAGGTTTTATTTAGGGAATTAAAAGCTTTAAAATTGTTTTTACAGATCCACTCTTTTCCATTGATTTTTCTATATTTTATGCAAGCAAAATGTCTGATGCTAACGAAGTTTACCCACCGTGAGATATAGATATTAGGTGTTCACATATAAATGCAAAAAATGGCTTTATTGTTATTATCTACCATTTTTTAAGCATTGATATTTTTTGACTTTGATTTAAAATTGAACACTTGTAATATTAACAATAATATCATAATATACATAATATTATTATGTATAAGTTATAAATTATTTATATATAAGTTATTTATGTATAATTATATATTTTTTTATATTATTATAAATAATATAATTAATATATTATATGTAATATATTGTATATTGTATAATTATTATATATAATATAATATATATGATTATATATTAACTTATATGTGAGTTATTAGTATTAATAATAACTTATACTTACAATACTTATACTTGTAAATACTTATTATACTTAACTTATGCTTACAATACTGATAAGATTTCTATTGATATGAACTTTTGCATTCAAAATTTAATTATAAAACTTTAATTTAACTTGATAACTTTAACATGAATAATGATAGCTAAAAAAAGTTATTATATGACCATGACCATGACCATATGCTTATTTATTATAACTGAGTTATAGTAAGTTGAACACTGTTTTTGTTTTCCATAACGTAATTTTAAAATGATGGAATAAAAGTATTAAGTTCCAGGTCATAGGTCTTATATGATATGTATCTTATATATATCTTGTATTTTGCAGCATGTTTAAGAATATTTCTGCTTGGTGCACTCTGACTGTTAACAATATTTGCATACTGATATGAATATAAGTGACTTCAACAACCAGAATGTATTTTTGATAGATATTAATAATGACAGGTTAGTAAATATAATTATAATAATAATGGTAATAATTTTTATTTATTAGAATTAGTGAGATACTTATGTATAATAGAATTGTATGAACTTTGGGGGACAAATATAATGATTGGAGTAAATATTACTTTTGTTTATTACCACGATTAGGGTAATGTAAGATAATATTATTTTTATCTAAAGAATTTCCGCAATTCAATAATTTCCTAAGTATAAAATATTATTATAAAAAAACATTAAAAAAAAACATGTATTATAAAATAAAAAAATAAATATTCAAGTACAAAAAAAACACATGTATTATGATAAAGTATATAAATCACATTAACTATGTTTTCTATAAAGTAGGGGTTGCAGTTGATATTTCAGCTTCAGCTTTAAACTCATTAGGTTCAAATTAAAGCTGAAGCTGATGAAGTCAGTTTAATCAGTGTGATAGCTGATAAAAAAGAATAATACTCCATAAATATTTTATTAAAAAAAAACATGTAGGAAATTATTCAGTGAAAATCTAAAGTAGTGACAAAATTTAAACATACATGTAAAAAATTAAAAAAAAAATTTGCTAAATGTTTTTGCTGTTTATAAATGTTGCTGTCAGAGCCTAGGCTAATAATTTTTTGGTAGAGTTCAAAATTCTTCTAAAAGATGGTTTTATCTATTAAAATATTGAGTATGAAATCAATCTTGCTGTTATCATATGTGATGCACTAGCTAGAGCGTTTGTTAAGTGTATTAGGGGCACAATGGTTATAACTGATGTAAGCATTGTGTTCATAAAGGAGAGTGGTGTGGCAAGATAATACTCCCACATATTTCATCAATTTTAAGCACTGATTCAGATTTTTGTCATCAAAAGCATTCTGTCAAAATTTAATGGAATTAAATTTTGACATGGTGACAAAGTTTCCTTTAGACTTAATGAATCTAGTATGCTTAGGGGTGTGCGAAGACTAATCAACTTATGGTTAAATGGCCCAAATGTTGTAAATTGTCTCAGATTACATTCAATACTTTATCTAGTGGATTTTTCCAGATATGTCATTACATTCCTAGAAAATTTTCTAGAAAAGCAAGGTCTTAATTAGATATTAAAAAATGGAGAGCAACTGAACTTAGACTTTTTTTAGTATACATTGGGCCCGTTGTTTAAAGGGGATAATTTAGCCAAAAATCTATTCAAACTTTTTAGTACTTTCAGTTGCAGTTCTAATTTTATGTTTTATTTTGTTGAAAAAATATTATGATTTTGCTTGTCAGTTACTAACTTATTTTGTGCAGTTATTTGGTGAACTTTACGGTAAGGATCAACTAGTTTACAAGGGGCATTCTTTAATATATATAGGAAATGATACAGTTAAATTTTAACTACTTGATAGATGTCCCTTGTTCAAATATTTAAAAAAGCTTGTTCAAAGAACAAAAAGTTGCTAAAATAAACACGTACAAGGATATAAACAGAAATTTAGTATTCCTAATTTTGATGGATCAGTAACCATTGTATTGAGACACTGTTAACAATTTAAAATTATCAAGGTTTCGAATGTTTTGTTTCAGCTAATGAAGGAGATTTGTTTTGAAATTACAAAAAAAAAATGGTTTAGTTAAAAAGCAGATGAATCCTGGGTCAAATAGGTTATGTTTGAGGATATATATATATATATATTATATATATATATATATATATATATATATATATATATATATATATATATATATATATATATATATATAACTATTATATGTTGTCAGAAAGTTTTTTCCAGATTTTGTCGACAAAAAGTAAAAAGTAAAATGCAAGACCGGAATTTTTTTTTTATTAATTGATAGACTGCCTACCCCAACCAAACCCTCAGTTGATGTAGCAGCACTCCTTTGCGGGTCAGGCTAAAAGATAGTAGACGTAGCAGCACTCCCTTGCAGGTCAGGCTATTTGTCAGTCGATGTAGCAGCACTCCCTTGCGAGTCAGGCTATTTGTCAGTCGATGTAGCAGTACTCCCTTGCGAGTCAGGCTATAAGATAGTCGATGTAGCAACACTCCGCGCATGATTTACAGTAAAAAAAAATAAAAATAAAAACATTTTATTAAAAAAAAAAAAAAAAAACGTTGCTTATATTGTTAAAAACATTCAGAATGTTTTTAAAAACATTCTGGTCAATTAAATTTGCGTTTTTGTGGTTTTTTTAAAAAATGATTAATTTGTAATTAAATTAATGGTTTTGACTTTCGTCCAACACGCAAATGTTGGATGAAAGTCAAAAGTAAATAAAAGTGACGTATGTGTTGGCGTAAGAAGCATTTTTTTCCTTCCGTGCTTCCCAAATGCAACAAACTATAGAACTATATATATATATATATATATATATATATATATATATATATATATATATATATATATATATATATATATATATATATTAGTAGTAGAAAATCACTTAACAAAATTTTTTTCCATTTAACACTGTGTTTCATCAACAAAGATTCATCAGAAAAGCATTTCTGATGAATCTTTGTTGATGAAACACAGTGTTAAATGGAAAAAAATTTTGTTAAGTGATTTTCTACTACTAATATAATTGCTCTGTTCTTTTAAGAACATTGAACACTCTATTGTGTAGAATACTTTTTAAAGTTGTTTAAATATATATATATATATATATATATATATATATATATATATATATATATATATATATATATATATATATATATATATATATACATATACATATATATATATATATGTATATATATATATATATATATAATATATATATATATATATATATATATATATATATATGTATATATATATATATATATGTATTTATATATATATATTTATATATATATATATATTTATATATATATTTATATATATATATTTATATATATATATATTTATATATATATATATATTTATATATATATATATATTTATATATATATATATATTTATATATATATATATATTAGGGATATGACAATTTTTTAAGACCCTATCCCCATGTTATTTTTTGTGGAGTTTTAATGCAAAGATCAAGAAAAATCCAATGGCAAGTGTCAACATTAAAAAAATGTTACCCCCTTTATTCAAATTTATAAAAATATATACAATTATACATTGTACAAAATGGTTTTTTTAATCAGAAATACAAACATACAGGTTTTAGTGTTCATTTGTCAAAAGAAATTTAATGTTAATATTTTCAATGCTGTTGCACAATGGAAGTAAATCCTGCAAAACTTTAATTGCACGTTCAGCACAAATGTTTGACCTTTGAGTTGGGATTGGAGTCGGCTCAACCGACCAAAAAGTCCTTAAAGTCTTTACTGCCTTTGAGTGATCTTTGCAAACGGCTGCCAAATTATTGTAGTTATCCTGATTATAAACCTGACCAGAAAACCAGATGTCACTCCACGTGCCACTAATAAAGTTACATGATGACTGACCTTTGGCTGACTGTCAAAATTCTGGAAGTAAAATATAAGCTAGCAAAGCATAGATTGCTTGGCTATTCCATCTTGCATTGCTTATATTTGGCAAAGTTCTGAAATTTACTTTAGGGAAACATCCTATTTTCTTAAACTGTCTGTAACAAGTGATCAAGTGATGAAGGAAAGTCATATCATCTCTCCTAACAATTTCTTCTTCTTCCTTCAGAGCATCTCCAGAATTGTCAAAAGATGCTTTCAGTTGCTGGTACTCTTCTGTTATTCTGCTAATGAACCAATAATTGAGATTAGACGAGGTTGTTGCTGCTTCAAAATAATCTTTCATCACATGTTTTAGTAATGTATCAAGAACATGATGCTGGTATCCAATATAAAGAGGTTTGTCTAATCCAAGCTTAACAAAATGCTTCTGTAGTAGTGTGACTGCCCCAACAGATTTTCCTGTATTTGCAGAGGTTGTATCAGAAATTATTAACTTAATTGCATGCCATAGCTTATATTCATCAAGCACAGTTTTTATTCCATTGAATATTGTTTCACCTTTTCCATTGATCAGTGCAAGAACTGCTAGTTTAACTTCTCTATTTTCATTTTTTAGAACTACAACCTCGCAGAGGCGTGGTGGCCCCAGAGGCTAAGCGGGATTCCCGCATGGGCTTTTCACTTTTTCATCTAAGTATGGGCCTTTTGGCAAATTTTAATTGTTTCTATATTTTAAAGAAATTCCACAATCATTTAAAATATTTATGTAAGCACAAATTAAATTTTATTAATCACTTGATTTAAAAAGTCTTCGAGTTTGAGCGCAATTATATTAGTATTTTGCATAATAATAATATTGCTCTGAAAACAAAGTAGATGTTTTGAGACTAATTATGATATTTTTTTCATGAGAAAATAATGAACCCATAAACGGTTTTTAACGATCCTAATGTTGACAAAATAAATTTAGTCCGCAGGCCCAACAATAATAATAGCTATTATTATTGTTGGACTTGAATTAACTTAGTTTAACCCCAAAACATTTTTCTTAAATAAATTAAAACGCAATACAATTACTATATAGTAATTGTATTGCGTTTTAATTTATTTCAAAAAAATGTTTTAGTGTTAAATTTTAAACTATGTTTTATATAAATAAGGATCGAACTCATGTTTTACATTTTTGTAACGTTTCGAAACAGATATAAACTTCTTTAATAATAAATAAAGTTTTTTTATTTTTATACAGTTTATATTATTGTATGTAAATAAAGAAATCAGTCCGTAATATCCTGTCCTCAGACAGATTTAAAATAGGATGATGAACTGCTAAATGAAACCACATTATAAAAACTTTTATGTTTAAACTATGTCAATAACGGCACCATTTTAAGAGCGGCATTTTTACTGTTTATGCGAAAATGTTAAAAAAAGTTAAAACACCGAATTAAACAAAAGCATAAACTAAAATGAATTTTTTTATAAAATAAAAAGAATTTCTTATTTTTCAAGATTTTCAATATTTATTTTAGAAAAAAAATTATACATGATTTAAAAAAATTTATATTATTGTACAATGAAATATATATCATTATATAGTAATAGAAAAATTAAAATCTTTGACTTTTAATTTTGTGTTAGGCTATGTTCTTCAAACAATAAAATACTAATCGTATTTGCTTGCGGTAAAGTTGTGTTTTAAGAAAATCAAAACAAAAACGTGGTCGCTACATTGTGTTGTTACCATTTTTATTTTGAAGTTTTGCAAACAATAATATAAATTTTACATATATATATATATATAAATATATATATTTATATATATAAATATATATATATTTATATATATATAAATATATATATATATTTATATATATAAACATATATATATATATATATATATATATATATATATATATATATATATATATATATATATATATATATATATAATATATATACATATATATATAATTTTTCGTATGGGCCTTTACATCAAGCATATATGGTAAAATCCCGCATATATAGGCCTTTTAATAAAAATCCCGCATGGGCTTTTTAGAGCCACCACGCCCCTGCAACCTCGTACTCTGTATTCTTTATGTGCTTCCCATCAAAGTGCAAGCTCAAGTTTTCGTTTCTTAGAGTTTCAATAAAATGTTCTTTTAATTTTTCTCCTGCTTTCATTGTAGCTTTGTAAACACCACTTTGACTTGGAGTTGGAATAGAAATTCCATCTTTTGCAAGAGTTTTGCAGACTGTGTGTGCCTTTCTTGAACTCAGTTTTGCTTTTGTCACCAAATTTATTGCATAATCATTTTTTTGTCTTTTACATGTTGTTGTAGCCTCTGAATCTTGAGAACCACTGTCAGAATCTTGTTTTTCTTCTTCAGTGCTAAAATATTCTTCATCTTTACTGCTTAAGTCATCCTTAGTATCTTGACTGACTTTTTGCTTAATCAACTTTAATTTTCTAGGATGAACTCCTTGTGTATCTTCAATTGTGGTGCAGTAGCCAGCTCTACCATTTGTTGACATCTGAAGATTATAGAAGGCTTTATCTTCCTGGCACAACCATTCTCCATTTTCATCAGTTACGTTGAACAAGTTGGTAAAGTCTTGCGTTCCTGGTTTTCTGCTGTCTTTTTCATACTTGTTTAGTACATTCTCAATTTTTCTCTCCACTGTAGATTTGCCTTTTTGAATTGGAAGATTCAGTTTTTTCCATAAAATTTTTACTTCTTTAACCACTATCACAACTCTCTCCTGTCTACTTTTCACATTTGCAGTCAAACACTTAAATCTGTCCAGGATATGCTGTTCTGTTGGCATTTTGTTCATTTGATCAAGACTGTCAACAATCTTTGCATACTTTCTTGAATTCTTGGCTGTTTCAAACCTAACCAAATTTGATTCCCATAGTTTCTTATTCAAATCTGAAGAAAGAATATTTTTAGACATCTTGACTATAGTCTTGTCGAATTATAATTTGAGTGTAAATTTAATTATCTGCAAATAAACAAATCTTATGAGTTTAGGTTATCAAAAGAAGTTTATAAAATATCAAAAGTCAGGTGATGATAACAAACATAATATATAATATGAAAGATTATGTAATAAGAATGCATACATTTAGCAAAATCACACCAGCAATAAACTGAAGCTGTGATACCTTAAACTGTACTGTATCTAACAATAGATACACTATGAGTCATAAAAAAACATGCCACTGAACTTATTGCAATAACTTTGCTCATTGTGAACCGATTTTAAAAATGGTGTCTTCTTCAAGTAGAGAACAAGAACAATACTTGACTAATATAAAATATTACTTTTGAAATTCTTTTTTATTGTCTCAACCTAGAATTTTTAAACTAATTTTAACTTCTATATAAGAAATCAGACAATTTTTCTGTTGTTGAAGTTTGGAGTGTTCGTGTACAGTCAGTTTTTAGAATTGGGTCGCCATCAGACGAATGTTTTTCTGCAATTCAATTCTTAACAAAACCTGAAATTTTGTTAGGCATCAGACCAAATTTGACAAATTTATGGTAGAAAGTTCAGTGGCATGTTTTTTATGACTCATAGTGTAGATGGGAGAAAACAGTTTTCAGCTTAGGGGGTGAACTTTTTTAAGATTTAACACTTTCAAATGGTATTTCCAGTTTTAAAATGAAATTTCTCCACTCATAGTGGCATGGGAAACCAAAAATTGCCAAAAAAAAATTTTAGTCATACCTCTAATATATATATATTTATATATAAATTAGTAAAAAATACTTATCTAACTTTTTTCTTCAACTTGAAGTTTCACCATTGCTGGAGCATCAGGAAGAGTTCACACTCTTCCTGATGACTAATTTATTATTGCTCTGTTCTTTAAGAACATTGAGCACTCTATTTGTAAAATACACTAACATAATTTACATATATTTATATATATATATTTATGTATATATATATTTATATATATATATATATAAATATATTTATATATATATTTATATATTTATATTTATATATATATATATATATATATATATATATATATATATATATATATATATATATATATATATTGATTGATGGAACAATTTCAACAGATCTTCAAATTATTTGCACAACCCTGAACAATTATTTCCAATCAGTATTTGTCAACGAGCCAGACGGACCTGTGCCGGAATTAGAACCCCGAACTGACAAAAAATGTATATTAGACGAGAATATCTTTTCAATCAACGATATTCGTGCTCGACTCGCAAACCTAGATGAATCTAAATCTCTTAGTGTTGATAATGTTCACCCTCGTGTACTCAAACACTGCGCAGAAGCTTTCGCATTGCCACTAACATTAGTTTTCAAGAAATCTTTCTCAACCAGCACTATACCAGACCTGTGGAAAAAATCTAACGTCACGCCCATTTTCAAGAAAGGAAGCAAACTAAGAGCATCAAATTATAGACCAGTTTCTCTCACCATGCAAAATATTTGACTTCCATACCATGCAAAATATTTGACTTCCTCACAGAAGCTGCACACAAGAAGTATCCAGTCGATATGATTTACACTGATTTTGCAAAAGCATTTGATAAAGTCCCACATAATAGCCTATTGAGCAAATTGAAAGCATATGGCATCAGCGGGAAAGCACTCATGTGGATAAATGCTTGGCTTAAAAATAGACAACAGCGTGTTGTCATTGTTACTCACTCAACTGCTAAAATATTCACATCAGATTGGAAAAAAGTTACAAGTGGCGTCCCTCAAGGAAGTGTCCTTGGCCCTCTCCTTTTCGTACTATTTATAAATGATCTGCCGGACAACATTACCAGCCAGTTCAAACTCTACGCAGATGATAGTAAAATTATGAACATGATAAAATCGAATGAAGATATGCTAGCTTTACAATCAGACATTGATCAAGCCATAAAATGGTCTCACAAATGGTTGATGTTCTTTAATGTGGAAAAATGCAAAACAATGCATGTTGGTTGAGGTAACAGAAAATCTAATCAAGTCTATTCAATGACGAACATAGAAGGCACTCGTCGAAACCTGGAGGAAACTGAAACTGAACGAGATCTAGGTATTCTGATATCAAATGACCTCAAAGTCCGTGCCCAGGTAGAGTCTGCAGTCTCAGTAGCCTATTACAAATTGGGCCTACTAAAAGAAGTATTCCGAAGCAGAAGCATTTATCTCTGGCGAACGCTTTACATCACATATGTGTGCCCACACCTGGAATTCGCTATTCAAGCATGGTCTTCTCACCTAAAAAAGGATATCAATATGCTTGAAAGAGTTCAGCGCAGAGCGACAAAAGTTTCCTCAATCAAACATCTCCCATATGAGCAACGCTTAAATATATTTAGAGTGACAACACTGGAAGAAAGAAGAGCTAGAAGAGATCTTATTGAACAATTTAAAATTAAAAATAAAATTGATGATGTTAACTTTTTTGTTCCTCAAAAGATCTCTAACAACGTATATTGCAGGAGGAGTCACAATAAACAGCTACACAGACAAATTGTTAGTGATTGCGAAGAGCGACATTACTTTTATACTAATCGTGTCACACCGTCCTGGAATATGCTACCACAGGAAGCAATTGACACTCACTCGCTCAACTCAACATTAGTTAGTATAGAAATGCCTGGTGTTGCATCTCTTCGTCAATATACTTTATAATCAATGATTGACTAATTTACAGTATTATTGAATTTGTAAAAACATAAAAAAAAAAAATTATTATTGATTGTAAATTTATTGATTCTAAATAAAATCAAATTCAAAATTCATATATATATATATATATATATATATATATATATATATATATATATATGTATATATATATATATGTATATATATATATATATATATATATATATATATATATATATATATATATTTATATATATATTTATATATATGTATATTTATATATATATATATATATATTTATATATATATATATTTTTATATATATATATTTATATATATATATATATATATATATATTTATATATATATTTATATATATATTTATTTATATATATATATTTATATATATATTTATTTATATATATATATTTATATATATATATATATATATATAAATATATATATAATAATAATAATAATAATAATAATAATAATAATAATAATAATAATAATAATAATAATTAAAGATTAAAGTGCCATTATTTACAACAATCACAATAGTGATGAAGTAATTCAGAAGCACTAAAACAAGTTGGCTATGAGTTTGAAAAAGCGTTTATAAAAAGTTCATATTTTAGTCTTTTTTTAAATGTTTCTAAAGAGGTTGAGTTTCACGTGTTCATAGATAAACCATTCCAAATTCAAGGTGCAGTCATACAAAAAGAATTTGAGCCCAGAGAAGTTTTTTGTTGACGACGTGTAAGTTGACAACTGTCTAATGATCTAGTTTTTTGTTTTGAAGTTCAGACTTCTAGGAGTTCAAATAAATATGCAGGAGATTTAGATAATAAAATTTTATGTGATAACTGATATCTTATAGATTATTCTTTGATTTATTGGTAACCAATGAAGAGATTTCAGCAATATTTCTGAATTTAAATGAATAGGAGAATGGAAAACGATTCGAGATAAGCTATTTTGAATTTGTTGGAGTTTTTTAATATTTTTTTGATAAGTACCAGATAAAAGACTGTTACAATAGTCAAGCTGAGTGTTAACAATGCCACATACAATTGTATTTGCAGCTTCTTTAGTCAGACATGGACGTATGTGACAAAGTGCACGAATATGGTAATTGCAGGATTTAATAGTGTTGTTTATGTGCTTGTCCATAAAGAGCGATGAATCTAGAGTGACGCTAAGGATTTTTACTGAATTTATCGTAGTTAGTGTTGTTCCAGAAATAACAATTTTTGAATCATTTTTATGCTTGGTAATTTGTTTTCTAGATGCAAATAAAACAGCTTCTGTTTTATTTGGGTTGAGCAGAAGTCCATTTTCTAGAAACCACTTTGTTACTGCATCAGCACACACATTGATTTCATTAATGCTATCTATGCCTGGGTTGATGACAGTATAAAGTTGGGTATCATCAACATATTGATGATGATTGGTACCGAGTTTAGCTATAATACGATATATAGGTGAAACAAACATGGAAAATAAAAATAGGCCTAATACACTACCTTGTGGTACTCCTGTTGAACTTGCTATTAGTCTAGATTTTGTTGATCCAATAGAAACAAAAGATTTTTGAGAGTGCAAGTATGATGTCAGCCATTTTAGTGCAATATCTGTGACACCAAATTCATCTTTAATGTGGGAAATCAGCAAGCTGTGATCAATTGTATCAAATGCTGAAGATATGCCAAGAGATAGGAGAATAGTGTTCAAAGCATCATCAATGCTTAGCAGGATGTCATTGCATATCTTAAATAGTGCTGTTTCGGTTGAGTGATTCGATCTAAAACCAGATTGTAAAGGATTGAAGTTAATAGATGAAGTTACGTGTGGAAGAAGACGAGATAATGCAAGCTTTTCAAGAATTTTGGAAATTGTATTGAGATTTGATATTGGGCGTAGATTTGATAAGTCAAATTCTGCTAGTCCTGATTTTTTGGGAATTAGTGTTATTTGAGCATAAATTTGGATTTTGGGTTTTTTGCAAGCCTTTTCTGGATAGTATTTTTTATACTTTCAAGTTTGTTTATGAAATATTGACTTATTATATTGCATTTTGCTTCTGGTATTGTGTTTTTAGTTTTAGAACTATTTGAATGTAGTAATTTCTTGGCAATATTCCATGTTTCTTTCTGACTACCGTATGCTGAATTTAGTTTTGCCTTATAGTGATTACATCTGGATTTATGAATTGCTGCTGATGACTCGCGGCATGCAATTCGATATAGTTTTTTATCTGATAAGTTTCCAGTTTTTTTATAACAACGCTCCAGTTTAGGACGTCTGATTTTTTTATTCTTGGCATCTGAAGATAACCATTTATCATCATGTTTACCAGGTCGTATTGAATATTTCCGAATGGGTGCTAAATGATCGAGAACAGTTGTTATATTTGCTCTTATTTGTTCAGCATAATCATCCACATTGTTTTCAGGTGATAAGCAACATGGCACTTGCAATTCTTTTATAAAGCATGACAAGTTTAGTTTTCTAAAGTTTCGTTTTGAAAACCAAACAGTTTTACTATTTGAAGGTTGATGATAAAGTGCAACCCGAATCATATAGTGATCTGAAATACCCTCATCAGTTACTTGAATATTGTTGAGTGAAATGTCATCATGTTGATTTATTACTAGATCAAGCAAGTTGGCTATACCGGTAGTAGATGATATGCGGGTTGGAGATTGAACTCTTTGTATCATGTTGTAGGTCTCTAGAATCTCATCAAGTCTTGGATTGCAGGTTGTTGGAGTAGTACCTGGGCAGTTAAAGTCGCCACACAGAAGTATTTCTCCAGATAATGTTTGAAGTTCTTCTAGGAGATCAGATAATTTGAAAAAGAAAATATTTGTTGGAATAATTGGATTTGATCGGTAAATAGCAATAATATTGTAGATATTATTTGCCAGATTTAGTTTGGCAGATGTACGTTCATAAGACAGGCAGGTAGACAATAACGAGAGTGGTTTGATTTTTAAGTAGTCCCGGTATATTATTGCAACGCCTCCTCCACGATGATCTGATCGACAGTATTGAATTGTTTTAAAGCCTGTTGGGGCCATATCTTCTTGAATTGCAGGAGGGTCGTCCGACTTTATCCAAGTTTCAGTGAGTATAAAAATATCTAGAGAATGATTATGCACTATATCATGAATGATAGCAGATTTTTTTATAGCAGATTGAACATTTTGTATACCCAAGTTTAATGTAGAGGGTCTTTTAATTTTTATATGTAAATTATGCTGATTTGATTTCAATCCATTTGAGTTCACCTGATCGTATACCCTAATAATATTTTTTTCCATTATGCACATTGTATCGTTGCCTCCCATTTGTTCCCTCGACTTCATGAGCAAGTGCTGCGTTTCTAGTATTTCTAACTTTTCTGAGTTCACTGTCGAACAATCTCTCCTTTGCAGTTTTTTCTTTGTTAATAAAGATATTTTTGAAGTTGATATTATCATTTAACTTTTTGGAATTTTTAATTAAATAATTTTGAGTTTCTTTGTTCTCCAATTCAACTAAGATGAGGTTAGGTGGTCCTTCTGGTCTTTTAGTATTTTTAGTTAGTCGAATTATTCTTTTTGTATTTGTATTGAAAAATCTGGTTTTATTGCTTTTAGTAATGTTTCGATGGTTATTTTATCATTTTCTTCATTAATTTGTTTGTCTAAAGTAGTATGATCAGCTATCCCACTTATAATGATGTTGTTTTCAGTTCTTTTTTTATTATTAAACTCGTTTGTAATTTTTGCCATCATTACCACTTCAGTTTCTTCTGGTTTTGATTGATTTTGCTGAATTGATGTTGCTTGTGCATATGTGAATATTGTTGTTGGTTTATTTGATGTTGCTATTGAGACATTTAACTTTTCATCTTTAAGAATTTTAAGTCGCTTTAAAAGGTCAGAAACGATATATGATATTTTGCCACACCATTTATGCATATTTTTGGTAACTTCAGCAGATGCACTAGGAATTGTTGGCCAATTTTGCTCTTCTAAGCATTCATAGTCGAACTCCATGTTTTTTTTGTTTTTTTTATATATATTTTTTATAAATATATCAGTGGGCTACCACGCTGAATAACAGTGGATTACCTCTTGATGTCTTTTGTAGGAGGGTTACCACCCTGAATAACAGTGGATTACCTCCTTAGTAAATATATTAACCTTATTAACACAAATACTGTAAAAAGTTTAGATGTGTTTTTTTTCCGTTTTTTATACATACAGTGGGTTGCATAAATATGGAGTCACTGCTTTGTTTGTGTGAAATTTTTGTTTTTTTCACAATTATCTTTGAAACCAACTAATTAATACAAATGAAAGCGTATTAAATGTCTTAATTAATTGATTCTCTATTGAATGGTATATAATTGGAACTCGTTAGGTTAACCAGCCTTGAGTAATTATTAATTTAATTAGAACATACCTGTATTTATCTCAACTAAAAGTCAACTAAAATTTAACAATTTAAGTTGAAATATCTCAACAAAATGTTATCCTAACGATCTAAAATTTAACTATAAAAACGTTCTTGTAAAATAAAAAAAAATTATCATTTTTATATCTTGAGTAATTCACATTGGTAATTATTTGGTAAAGCAAAAAGACAAAAATGGGCAGAAAAGCTGTTTCAGACAAGGTACAATGGCAAATTGTAGGTCTGCTAAAAGATAAAACAAAAAGCCAACAAGAAATAGCTTAAATGTGCAATGTTTTGCTTAAATGTTCGCAAACTACGTTGAAAAACCACGAGCTACATAATGGTGTCAAAGATTTAACAAAGCTTGGTAGGTCTTTAAAGCTAATTTCAAGAGACCAAAGTTATCTCTATTGAAAGGTTAGACAAGACCCTAAAATTTTTTACTGTGAACTTGCTGAAGGGTTCACAAATACGCCTGGTAATGTTAGTTTTAGTAGATGGACTGTATGAAGATGTCTTAATAAGAAAGGCTTAGATTACTATGTTGCTGCTCGAAAACCACTTTTGCGTGTTTCAGATTGCCTAAAAAGATTAAAGTGGCGTAGAGAAAGACTTCACTGGTCTGTAGAAGACTGGGCCAAAGTTATTTTCAGCGACAAATCCAATTTTGAGGTGATAAATTGCAAGTCAAGATTAATCATCAAGAGGCTGGCTGGTGAAAATTTCAAAAAGTGTTTTTGTATACCAAGGGTACAAGGCGGAGGAGGATCAGTTAAAATATGGGGATGTTTTTCTATAAAGGAACAGAGTCATGCAACATTTATAATGGCTGAATTAACCAGTACAACTACAAAGAGACCTTCAAAAGTAAATTTTTGCCAACAGCCAGAGCTTTTTATGGAAGACGACAACCATGGATTTTTTAGCATGATGGCGCTACAGCTCACACTGCAATCTCAATTAAAGAGTGGCTTGATCAGAAAAACGTTACGATCATGCCTTGGCCATCTCGTTCTCCGGATCTCAATCCTATCGAAAATATTTGGGCTTGGATAGACAAGAGATTGGTCAAAGAGAGCATAGCCAGTGCTGCACAATTACAGCAGGCGTTAAAAAAGCTTTTGAAAGAATTTCCAAGAGAATTATGCATCCGACTAGTTGAATCTATGCCTAGACGGGTTCATGCATGTGTCAAAGTTTTTTCAAAAAAAAGTCTTAATTTTTTTTTTTTGAAAATTTTTTTTTCTTATTTTGATTATAAAACTACTGTTAATAAATTTTAAAGCAACTTGAATTATTAACGTTTTTGTTTGCTTTAAATTTAAAAAAAACATAAAAAAAATCATATTAAAAATCAACTGAATCTATATTTATGCAACCCACTATATATATACATATATATATATATATATATATATATATATATATATATATATATATATATATATATATATATATATATATATATATATATACATATATATATATATATATATATATATATATATATATATACATATATATATATATATATATATATATATATATATATATATACATATATATATATATATATATATATATATATATATATATATATATATATATATACATATATGCTATAATGTATATTTATTTAAAAATAAAATTAAAAAATATACATTATAGCATATATATATATATATATATATATATATATATATATATATATATATATATATATATATATATATATATATATATATATATATATATATACATAGATCTATAGTTTGTTGTCTTTGGGAAGAGCGGAAGGAAAAAAGTGATTCTTACACATACGTCACTTTTAATTACTTTTGACTTTCGTCCAACATTTTCGTGTTGGACGAAAGTAAAAACCATTAATTTAATCACAAATAAATCGTTTTTTAAAAAAACCACAAAAACGCAAATTTAATTGACCAGAATGTTTTTAAAAACATTCTGAATGTTTTTAACAATATAAACAATGTTTTTATTTTTATTTTTTTTAATAAAATGTTTTTATTTTTATTTTTTTTACTGTAAATCATGCGCGGAGTGTTGCTACATCGACTATCTTATAGCCTGACTCGTAAGGGAGTGCTGCTACATCGACTGACAAATAGCCTGACTCGCAAGGGAGTGCTGCTACATCTACTATCTTTTAGCCTGACCCGCAAGGGAGTGTTGCTACATCGACTGAGGGTTTGGTTGGGGCAGGCAGTCTATCAATAAATAAAAAAAAAAAATTCCGGTCTTGCATTTTAATTTTTACTTTTTGTCAACAAAATATGGAAAAAACTTTAGGACAACATCTACAGGTTGTATATATATATATATATATAATATATATATATATATATATATATATATATATATATATATATATATATATATATATATATATATATATATACAAAAATTAGGGTTTTTTTGTTCCCAAACTTCAATCACCCTAGTTCTTTGCAAAACATTATTTTTTGATATAAGCATGAACATACAAAAGTTTGGAGTTTGCACTATGCCTGTAAATGTCAAAACTCAAACATCTAAAAATCCAGTGTACACCACTGTATATATATATATATATATATATATATATATATATATATATATATATATATATATATATATATATATATATATATATATATATATATATATATATATATATATATATATATATATATATATATATAATATATATATATATATATTATATATATATATATATATATATATATATATATATATATATATATATATATATTTATATAATATATATATATATATTGTATATATATATATAAAAGCAGAGCTATGCCTAGGGGCTCATTTGCAAATTTAGAGGCCCTTTTACAAATTTAAGGTTGTTTTTTTATTGGAAAAATTTTTAAGAATTTTGGGGCCCTTTTGAAGGAGGGGGTACTTGGATCTAGGAGCCACTGCACTGTTATATAAGGTTTCTGATGAGTCTTAATTGATGAAACCTTAGTGTGAAATGAAAAAAGTTTCGCTCTATTTTAAAGATTAGATTTAAAAATTATTAGCCCCCGACAGCAGGCTATTTCAGTATGACGTCACACTGCTCACCTAAATTAGTATTATAAGATATAAATATATATATATATATATATATATATATATATATATATATATATATATATATATATATATATATATATATATATATATATATATATATATATATATAAAGTTTTAAACAGTATATATCAAATTATATTCAATATAAATATCAAATTATATTTATATAATACTTTTATATAATTTATTTATCAGTAACTAAAGGAATGTTATCAATTTATTATATGAATCACAAGCATGTGCTTATTTATTGTAAGTACATTTTAAAACGTTCAAATAAATGTCGGTTATAAAATTAAAGATTATATTTTTCTACCTTCAATGGTGAAAATTGCATTTTTTATCTGAAGAGTTTTAGGAGAAATCGTAAGAGTTTTATAACATATTAAAAATAATTTATGTTACCTATAAAATTTAGGACTAACAGTTAAATTTAATTTTTTTACAGGTCATATTGAAAAGAGATATTGTGTAAAGAGGTTTTTTAATAAGTCGTTTAAACAACAATGGAAAAACTTCCAATTCGCGAGATAACCCTGAAAGCATTCACAACACGATTAAAGAATCGTTTAAAAGTTTGCTTAATTTCGACTGTAATTTTAATTATTTTTTTTGAAATAAACCAATCAAGTTATATATAAATTTGCTTTTTGTGTAAATTTTAAACATTTAAACGTAGTTTTTCATGATTTGCAATGGGTAAACCTCGTTGGACCCTTACAGGATACCCGGCGGGCATATCCATATGGGCCCCAAAGGAAAACTGCGGCCAAGATCCGGCGGGTTCCCGATGGGTTTCCCATATGGGTACAATCTTTCGACAAGATTGTCTGTGTTCCATTAAAAACCTTTTATAATCATGCTACAAATGCTTTTATGTTGAACTATCTACGTAAACTCATTACTATTTATTTATCATCATGATCTATTATTATATATTTTATTACTATAACATTAGTTTATTGCAAACCCGTTTTACGGGCTTACGACAATTGAGTCCACTTCGGCTTGTATATAAAATTCAATTTTTCGTTTACTTGACTTGTACTAATTATTTACTAAACAATTTAGTAAATAATCAATGCAAGTTGTTGGGGGAAATGTGGTTGCTTTTTTCTTTACAAAAATTTGCTTTCATTAGCAATAAAATGTGTTAAAAGTTTACGTTTATGGCGGCGGAAATTTACGTAATGAACCAATATTTATCAGTTTTTAAAGGATTTGTTCCAACCGCAATCAATTGTAGTAATGACAAACAAAATAGAAAAATACTCTTGAAAAGAAAACTCTGAACATTCTAAAAAAGTCTAATTTCTATATTGTTTTGTAATTTTTACTGTTTAGCGAAATACAATTTCAAAATATAAAATAATACGGCTAATACAGTTTAATATAATCGTACTACTAAGGAAAGTATTGCATCATGTATTATATTATTATGTTTAGTTATTTAGCTTTTTTAATTAACTTATTTTTTAAAATAATAAAACATAATAGCAGTAAAATAATATACTAACTTAAACGCGTTTGGCCTTAAAACTGCTACAGCCTAAAGGGTATATAAAGCTCAAAACGAAATCATTAAGGCAAAAAAATCAATTAGTCAAGCGTACAAAAGTTCACAAAGTCTTATTAAAAATCTATAGTTTTTGTAATTAGAATACACTATAGTGTCAGATTGTAGCGAGTTGAAGATTAGCTACAAATAATATTTGTAATGCCAACGAAAAAAAATAGACTAAGGTCACGTTTGTATAAAGTCACTCGAGATTTAGGTTTCGGTCACGTAGATATATGTATTGGCTTATAATCGTAAAATAGAAAAGTTCAACAACAAACAATTTGTTTGGATAAATTTTGTAGAAACATATAAACACTCAATTATTTAATATAATTTGCTATACAAATTTTATTAAAAAAAGCTAAATACAAAAACAAAATAAAACAAAAAAAAAATTTGGTACAGTAGCTTATACTTTAAAGCTACTTACCACAAAGAGCCACTTCATTGATCATTAAAAATTATGTATACAATCATATATATTTGTATACATAAACATTAAACATACATGTTTAATGAGAGTTTAAATAACACAAGAGTTGGCGTCATAAACCGACAGAAAAACATGGTGACAAATTTTCTTTCTTTCCTTGCCCACGTAAATTATCGATAAAGATATTGCGCAAGCGTGGTTAGATTTCTACATAATGCTTAGAACGTCTAAATACTGTATGGTTTTAAAAATTTTTGAAAAGTTTTCAGAAAGTTTTAGTTTCTGTTTCGAAACTGAAATTTTTAATTTCCGTCTCTATATACTTAAAGTTTCGTTGCTATGTAGTTATGCAGTATAAAAAGAGCAAGAACATAAAATTAATTTAGAAAATCTTTTTTTTAGAAGATCCAAGCAAATTAGTTTAATGAGAATAGAATGATTGCAAACACAACCATAAACATATATATTTACTGTTGCATACTTTATACTTTTAAAGACCACACTGGTAATCCAGAGAGGGTAAAAATGTTATCAGACGCTTCACACTGTTTTAATCATACAAATAAAACGTTGCAATGGAGAAGTATCAGAGATTCTTTTAAAGCATCATTATCTCAGAACCCTCCAGACTGTCAAAATCATTACAAAGATTTTAAATGCTCCAAAGGTACTTTACCAAAATATGTTTTTTATATCGTTTTTTGGATCTTTTTATTTTTGTTTGGCTTTGTTGGCAATTTTTCTGTTCTATTGTCAGTTGTACGATCGTCCATATTAAAAAAATCCAAGATCAACTATTTTATAGTATCTCTTGCGGCAAGTGATTTATCAGTTGCATTGTTTATTGTTCCAATCAAAGTTATTCAAGCATACAACAACCTTGGATTTTGCCATAGTTTAAATGTTTGCAAGTTTTATATTACGTTAGATACCATTTTATTTGTTGCCTCAATAACTAATTTATTTGCTATTTCAATTGATCGATTTGTTGCTCTTCGTTTTCCAAATTATTATAACAACAAGATAAAATCTTGTCAAAGTAAATTATTTGTAGGAAGTATTTGGTTATATGCATTGTTTTGCGGAATTCTAATCAACTTTGAATGGGGTTTTTCTTCTAAGGACTCTATTGAAATATTACCTGAGACACAAGAGTGCATTGCTAAAAATAAATATTATGTTGTTATATTATATATTTTTGTTTACTACTTTCCAGCGGCAATCATGCTTGTTGCTTTTATGCGCGTTCTTCAAATCTCTCGAAAAAATATGAAAAATACAAAAAATATTTCAAATCAAAAATGCAGTTCAAAATCAAGTTTGGTAAAGTATTTCTCAAAATTGTTTAAAAAACAAACTCTCCATCAAACTAAAGCAACATATTTTAAAACTGATAAAAGTGAAGGGATAGTTAGCGAAAATTTAATCAAAATCTGTGAAATCTCTGCAAATTCAAAATCTAACTTTACTTTGGAGAAATATAAGCATAGTTACTTGTTCCGAAAATTAACAATAACCTTTATGGCAATGTACCTGCTTTTTTTAGTATGTTGGACTCCAGTTAGCATATTGGCAATTGGTCTAAGATTGTACCCAAATTGGTTTCAAGGAGTCAATGCAGCGGTGTGGTCCCATATTGTATTTGTTGACATTTTACCGATTTTAAGATCTACAATAAACCCATTTATTTATGGTTTTACGAGTAAAGAATGCCGTAAACCATTTTGCACATTAGTAGCAAACATTTGTTTTTGTATCTGCAAAAAAAGAAAGCATAGCTCATTCTCGTCACAAATTGAGTTTAAAACTGAGCGAATAAGTGAGTTTAAAACAGAAAGAAAAAATGAGTTTTAAAACTTTTCAAAAAACTTTTGAATGACAGATTTAAATGAGATTTCCTGAAACAATTTTATATATAGTTCATAATTTATTTATTTTTAGAAATATTTTTATTAATATATTTATTTATTAAAGAAAGTCAATAATCTAAATTGTTAAAAAAAAATGAAAAAAAATAAATATATTGTTTGAAAGAGTTTGTAATACAGCAATATAATACTTGATTAAAAATCTATAACAAGCTATTTACTGACAAATCTTAAAAACAAGCTGGTATTGGTTTTGGTGAAAGTTTTCTTAAGATACTTTTATCATAAATTCCAGCGTCCAGTAGATCCAGAAAAATTAGTGTATGTTTTATTATTTACCAAAAAAATAAAACAGCGAAAGTTGATTTTTCTATAAGAGGCTATCTATTAATTACGTCAACAAAATAAAGGGGTAGGGAGAGTCAGAAAATTTTATATAATTGTTGACAAAGAGGGGAGGATAACAATGTTACTTTTTTTAATAAATTTAATTTCTTAAAAGAAGGAAAAAAATATGTTTTTTTTTCCATTTTAATTTTAATTGGCGGATTGATGGGTGAGTAGGGGGGGGGGGAGGGTTGTGTGGTAATTAAATGTAGACAAAATTTTATAAGGGGGTCTCTTGAAGTTCGACAAATTGTTGACTAGGGGGAGGGGAAGATAAAATTTGCAAAAAAATTGTTGACATAATTAATGGACAGCCCCTAATTTACTAGAGCGGGCTAATTAAGCAATTTTTACTAAATATAACACAAGACATTAACGGTGCGTCGGATATACATAACTTTTTAAATATTGATAAGATAATTTAATCTATAAAAATTTTTTTATTTGTTTGAGAAAATATTACCTAAGGTTTACTTAAGGTTTAACGAATAAATGAATATGCATGATATGGAACTTAGATTACCAATAAAATTGTTAACATTTAGCTTGTCTAATTTATCAACTTGTTTTATACACTTTAATGACGCAAGTAAGGGAAGAGAATAATTAAATAGCAAGAAAGTGTCTTAAATATATAAATATTGATTTATATAATATTTATATGATATTATATAAATATATAAATATTGATTTATATAATATCTCGAACTTTGAAGCCCGAATAATAAATTACTAATGTAAAAAAAAAATTTTAGTGTACCGCAAAATTCTTTCTAATCAAAGTTGTTTCTTTGTGTTTGATAGTTCAGTTTTATTATTATTATTTTTTTTTCAAAGCTGCTTAACTTAACCTTGCTATATAAGCTGACACATTATTTAGGTTTTAAAGACAACAATAAAAAACAGAACAAACTGCTATTTTTAATCGAAAAGTCAGATAAATGTGTAAAATATTAAATGATGGCAGGTTTATAAGCGTCTAAGAAAAAAATTAACAATAATTTTTTCATACTTTTTTGGTCCAAAATAGAAAAGTGTCCGTGTTCTTACTCAACTGCCGTCCAACAAACTTTTGTTGCGCATTGTGTTTAATTCTAATTCTTAACTTTCATCCATTAGATGTTTTATCATGTAAATGCGTAGTTATTGAGATATTTTAATTGCCCAACTTGTCCCTTAGCCAACTATACCTGCTCAACCCTGTGTATTTGTCTATTTACTATTACTTTATTTATATACAATATGTAAATATATACATATATATTTTTTAAATCTCCTTTTGCTGTTGAAACACTGTTCAAAATATACTCTTTTGATTTGGGATCAAACTACGCTAATATTTTTACTAACATTAAACATTTTATTTATTTTGCTTAAGCAACTTATTTTAGTTCATGCAATTTATAATAAAGCTTTTTAATGAACGTAATATGTTCAGCTAGGTATAAAAATGCTGCTACAGAACGAACAAGTTTCATTTTTAATTATACTTTGCAAAGCAGAACATTTTGTTTTGAGTTTTTGAACAAATTGACTATCTTATTAACTTGTTCAGTGCTATAACAGTACCATCTTCAAAAATATAAAGTTTAAACTTAAATAGGTCCTCTATTTACCTGTTCTGGCCCCCATACAATTTCATCAATATTATTTAAATTAACATTAATTTCTATTGTGTTTTTAATATTCATTACAACCGTCTTTTATTACTTTTTAATCTCAAAACTTTTATGAGAGTGTGTTGTTGAAGATTAACATTTCCTGATATTCAAAATTCAACTCATCATTTGCTTCATCATCTTGATCATTTGTAATTTACATCATTTGTAAAAATCTTTCTTAAATTATCTTACTCATCTGAAAACAGGTAGTGGTTGTTTCCTGCGATTATTGGAAACGATGTTGTAGATATTTCTTGGGAAAAATATGATAGATATGTCTTTGAAACAATGTGGTAGATATGATAGATATGTCTTTGAAACAATACGTTAGGTATGTTTTGGGAACAATGTGGCAGATACGTCTAGGGAAAAATCTGATAAATGTGTCTTGGGAACAATGTGGTTGATATCTCTTTACTTTTTTTTAGCATTTTTTTTCTTATAAAAAATTACACATAAGTCAACTTTTGAAAATGAAGCAAAAAAAAAGAGGAAACGAGAAAAACTTTTGGCAATTAACAAAATTCAATATATTGCACATTGTGCAAAGCATAGGTTCTTTCAAAAATTCAACAAACTGCAATATATTGCACAGGTCCTTCCAACTACTCAACAAAGTGGAATATATTGCATTTTGTTGAGTAGCTAAAAGATTCTCGTTTTCCCAATGCTTTTATTAACTTCTAATAAAGTTCATATATTTGACTCAGTTCTAATAAAGTTCATATATTTGACTCTAACAAAGTTCATGTATTTGACTCAGCACTTCGGATGCTAAGGTCCTTTACGTCAAGGTTTTTTTTTCCAATCCTAAAATCATTTTTAAAAAACTAATTACTAAATTTCAGTTTTAATAACAAAAAAACATAGGGTTAAAAATATTGTTTTTTTATTGATTTGTTTTATAGATTTGTTCTATTGATTGTAACTATTTTACTTTCTCATTTTTACATAAACTTGGGTACTGTGGTTTGTCCTCTTCCGGCTAATTGCCATATAGAGGTCACATACCCGGGCCCACGAAGACAGGTTTTAGCTCATTAAAGAGCATCATCACCCAAGAAGAACGAAGTAAGTTGAGTGAAAGTCAGAAGAAGTCGAGTTAGAAAGATAACATAGAGAAAGTAGACAGATATTGCACTGGATATTACAATTTGTAATGTGCAATTTATACTATTAATTAGTTTAACTAATTAATGTACTTGTATGAACATAACCATTATTGCTGATGACGTTTGTTTATACATTTTTACATAAACTTGTTTTAAAACAATCACGATTTTGAATGTCCATTGAATTTTATTTAGATTTATATAGAAAAAAACCTGACGTCAATAACGTCAGTGATGTCAATAATTAATAAACGGAGGTAGATAATATAACTTATCGGTTAATAGTTAAAAACAAAATTTCAAAAAATTTATATTATGCTTTAAATAAAAAATGGAAAGCGTATATTTCATTAACTAATTAAAGCTAAAATCCAACTAGAAGCGATCCTTTTAAGCAATGATTAAGTGATTTTGAATCTTCGCTATTTTTGCACTGCATAATATTAAAAAAATAAATAAATAAAAAGTTCAATTTGAAAATTCAAAAAATTCAAAATAAAAAAAAATAGTATGTTTATCAGAATTAACCTTAATTTTTCATTATCTTCAAATTAAAACCATAATTTTAAAAATTGTTACGTGTTATGGAGTTGACAATAATTTGTCAGACATTTTTGCGCAAAGTTGTTTTTTCTATTTTTCTTTATGAATTTCCCGAAATTCGCGCCAAAAAGTCCCTCTAGTTCTGGAGTCGCTTTTAAATGTCTCTCGGAATCGTCCATAAATTACGCAACGCAAATTTATTTAAAAAACGGAAGTAGGAGCTCTTTTATGCGGTGATTTTCATTAAACTTAACTTACTACTTTGATTTTTTATTTAAATTAAGACTCTACGAGGGATAACTTTTGATCCTTTTTTTTTTTTTATTAAGATGGTTTGAGTTACGTATTTTATGGACGATCCCTTATTAAAAAACAAAAAACTCTATTTCAAAATGTATGACATAATTAATGTATGACATAAGTAGTATATGACGTATGTGATCGGAAATTAGTACTTTTTAAAGTAATTTAAAAAATATAAGTCATAGATGGCCGAGTTTCAAGGCCTTTAAGCGCGCAAGTTTTTGCTATGGCACAGCTAGAATCGCCATCAAACAGGTCTTGCGTATGTATTATGACGCATGATTGGCGGTATATTAATAACTTAATTTTTATTAACTCGTGGGAAGGTAATTATTAAATTGCTTAACCGCTTTATTTAATTGTATATTGTACGATTGTGTATTAAAGAAAAAAAATTCTTATCAAATGTTTTATACGTATAATTAACTTGACGTAAAAAATTAAAAATGTAACTATAATGAAGCATTATAATAAGGTGTTAGGGTGATCGATGTGACTGCCTCCCCTCTCCCCTTTCTTTTTAAAATTGCGAAAAGAATTTACCGAGTTAAATAAACCTAAAAACCACCCCCTTCCCCGTTCTTACTAGATGGTCTGGATCCAGCGAATAAAAAAAACTTAAAATTACCCCCTCATTTTTAGATGGCCTGAATATGCCCCTGACTTAATAGTCAGGGGCGGATTCAGAAATACTGACATATACTGCCAGAATCAAATCTCAAAAGAGCTTAACGTAATAGAGTATAAAATAGTCTTCTTGAACTTTATGACACTTTTTAACTCTTTAGTATTTTCTCTTATGTATCTTACGTATAAAATAAAAGCTTTATAAGTTATAGATTTACTGTTAACAATAGTTTTATTTATGATTATTGCATGTTTAAATATTTTATGTTTAGATCCGCAATACCAAAAATGTTTTTACCTCATTCATTTAAAGAAAAATTGTTTTTGGTTAATTTAAAAATTTGCTAATTTCGCGTTCAAGCAATCTGTAACAGGTCAAAACAAAAACATTTTTTATTGGTGATCTCACTCTCAAACTATATAAAAACTATGCTAATGTTTTTATATAGATTGGACCAATGTAACTGTGCAAGCTGTTTTTAGTTATCATCTTAAGAATTATATATACTAAATATTAAAAATATATTTTTTGCCACAACAAAAAAAGATTCACAGTACTTTCTTTACAGGTCTGCACTTTGGGTTGGTGCACAATGTCAAGATTTTTGTCAAAATACCCGCCAGTTGTAAGTTGTAAGTTCTTATAAAATTTTCGAAAATTAGCATTTAAATAAAAAAATTTGAAGGATATGAAAAAATTAAAAGCCAAAATATTTGTTGTATAATTACTTGACGGTGTTGTAGAACTACTGAAACTATACTAAATTAGAGGCATATGGTCCCAGCCGGCATTTGGTCTGAAAAAAGCGTCTTTTAAACGTTCAATAGACGTTCAAAACGTTCAAAAAACATCTTAAAGACGTCTTTTTCGGACCAAATGCCGGCTGAGGCATCAAAGGTAATTAATTACTCTCGGTAAATAAATACTGATTAGACTATGTTTTGTTTGGTTTTTAAACTTTTTTTTGTTAGGAGTTGTTACTAACAAAAAAATATTCATTTAAATATTTTTCATTCATCAAATCATGAACTACTCATTACTTTTAAAGTTAATTCTTCTTGTCATTATGGTTCCTCACGAAAACCTAATGATCACGTCACGAACACCTAATGATCTCGTCACGAAGTCCTAATGATCACTTCACGAAGACCTAATGATCACGTCACGAAGACCTAATGATCACGTCACAAAGCATCGAAAAGAGCATTTAATAAGGAAGTCTTCCCTGTCTTTTTAACTGATGTTGTATGACCAGAGATAAGATTGTACTTAAGACTTTGTACTTTTGATTCTGAAATTAACGTTCTAAGACTGCATTTCAGTCGTATTTGTTGAAAATTTTGTGTAAAAACTAGTAAAACAGTTTTAACCGCAAACAATGCGTAGAAACTAACGGTAAATATGTCAAACGAACAATTCATTTTCAGCGTGCTATGTTTCTATCCTAGGGTCTTTGTTATTTCTCGTTTTCTTAAACAACTTTCACGATTGCTGAAGTGATTTTTTTTGCTATTTTGATCTTGTTCAGCATTATATCTGAGTGGATCATTTTGTCTGCAATCGACTGTTATTTTTATATAATACCGGTTTTTTCATTTAATCAGACGGTTTTTTGCATTTAATCTGGCGATTTTTCTTTATCATGATAAACGGATGCAATACTGCAGTGGTGAAAGAAGAAAGAAAAACATATGTTTTATGTTATTTAAACTTGACATTTCAACGGCATTACAGAAATATCATTTATATTGATGAAAGTCCGTCCAATCTTCGTATGATAAGAAATCACGGGTACCGCCTCCGAGGAACGAAACCAAATCAAGAGGCCGTAACATAAATTGCTTAAACATTGTCCCCAATGAAGCAATAATTGGCGTAGCGGTTACAGCAGACATCTTTAAAAGGTTCTTAAATACACTTAAAAATATTTTAGGGGAGGAACAAGCGTTTACCTTGGTGATTGACAACGTTAACTTTCATCATTCATTATCAGATTTTTATGATAGTTATCCCTATGAAATTTGTTTTTTACCTCGATACATATATAAATTCCAGTTTGTTCAAAATACATTGGAAGAGAGCTGTTAGCAGAATAAATATTTTTGCTTGATTATAATAAAAAATCAAAATATAATATTTTGATTTTTTTTATCACCCAACAAGACCTATCCGGTAAAACTAGAAACTGTTATGGCAATGTCTAAAGCTTTGGAAATATATCAATAAAATGGATAAAACTGCTAGGGTACCAAAGTTAACATATAGGGAAAGACGGGGCAAGATGGCGAACGTTTTGAAAGCTCTAAAAAATTGCGTTAACAATATTTAAAAAAATCAATTGGCGTTTTAAAATACAAGATGTAAATGTAGTTTCGTTTTCACCAATTTTTAAGTTTTGTTTTTAAGTGGCTATATAAAAAGCCATCTTGCCCCATTCGCCAATATACCCCGTTTTCCTCTAAGTAGCTGAAATACCAAAAGCCATTAAAAAAAGGATGTTTACTTTCTGAGAAATCCTTTTTATAAACAACATGCTTAAAAAGAAGAAATGTTGAATAAATGAAGCAAATTTTTACAATTTTTTTTTAATGCTTATTTAAAGTAAAATACAACATAAGTAGACTAATTTGAAAAATAAAAATTCATTATTAAAGAAATTCATTTGCATTGGGGTTGACCACCTTAACTGAAATACTTAACTATTTATTAACCACCATGTCCTTTATTATATTAATATACTAGTAACAGTTAGTTAATTATTTTTTTTTTTTTTAATTAATAAAAAATATTAAAAAAAAAACAAGAAAAAAGACTCATAGAGCAAAAGTCAGAAGAAGTCGAGTTAGAAAGATAGCATAGAGAAAGCGGACAGATATTGCACCAGATGTTGGAATGTGCAATTTAAGTTCAATATCAAGATAACTTGATAGAAACTGTTGTTACGTATACCGTTTTACATAATTCACATAATATATACTCCAAAGGATTTGATTAATCACTGCACCGCACAATATTGTAACTCAATAAGTTGGTAAAGTTTAAATAAAATGAATTTGTTTTGACACGTGATATTTCTTAAGAAATAAACGCGCTTTAAAATAAAATTACTTCCGCAAGATTAATACGTAAGCGTTACGTCAGCGTTACACTGTTATTGCATCAGGGAATCAGTGACCTGTCTAAATATATATAAGTATACACAATTCTTGGTCAAAAAAAGTTTTATGAGGGGAGGAGTTGTACGTTTTTTAACAGTAGCAACACAATAAACACACGGCAATATAAGTAAATATAAATATAAAAATATCGTTACATTTTTTTACTGAATAAAAAACATTTTTCAAATACAAGAGGCTTTTATTTTGCAATCAAACCAGCCCAAAAAATAAAAAATAAAAAAATATTTTTTTATCAAGGCTTAAGTCACGCTAACTCGACGAATTTTAGTTTCTTCCGTATCAATTAATTCATCTTTTTCATTGATATAATAAATATCTAAATAAAAAGTTGAATAAAGGGCTAAATAAAAAGTTAACTGAATCAAAAATAAACTAAAAATCTAAAAAATATATATAAACATCAAAAATAACATTTCACTTAAAATAATTTTTTTTTTTTTTTTTTTTACACTCACGAAATGCAGCTAAAAAACTTTTATTCATTTTATTCGCTTTTTTTTCATTATTATTTAAGTATATGTATGTATATTTATGTGTATGTATGTATATATGTGTGTATGTATATATATATATATATATATATATATATATATATATATATATATATATATATATATATATATATATATATATATATATATGCATATGTGTGTGTGTGTGTATATGTATATATATATATATATATATATATATATATATATATATATATACACATGCATATGTGTGTGTGTGTATATATATATATATATATATATATATATATATATATATATATATATATATATATATATATATATATATATATATATATATATATATATATATATATATAAATATATATATATATATATATATATATATATATATATATATATATATATATATACATAAATATATATATATAAATATATGTAAATTATGTTAGTGTATTCAACAAACAGAGTGCTCAATGTTCTTAAAGAACAGAGCAATAATAAATTAGTAAAAACACTTATCTAATTTTTTCTTTCATCTACACAGCGTTTCTCCATCAGTAGGTGCATCAGGAAGAATTATTCCTGATGAACCTACTGATGGAGAAACACTGTGTAGAAGAAAGAAAAAATTAGATAAGTGTTTTTACTAATTTATATATATATATGATATATATATACATATATATATACATACATATATATATATATATATAATATATATATATATATATATATATATATATATATATATATATATATATATATATATATATATATATATATATATATATATATATATGTATATATATTTAAACAACTTTAAAAGGTATTCTACAAAATAAAGTGCTCAATGTTCGTAAAAGAACAGAGCAATTATATATTAGTAGAAAATCACTTACATTTCTGATGAATCTTTATTGATGAAACACAGTGTTAAATGAAAAAATTTTTGTTAAGTGATTTTCTACTAATTTATGTATGTGTATATATATATATATATATATATATATATATATATATATATATATATATATATATACACACACACACACACAGTCATGTGACAATTTATTATGGCCACCCATAATAAATCTAACTGACTTATAAAAAACATTTTGACAAATAAAAAACATTTAACAAATTGTTAATAAATTTTATTATTTAAATATTACTACAAATATATTCAAGATTAATATTTGGTGATTCCTCCTTTCGCCTCTATAATTGCAAGAACCCTATTTGGCATACTTTTGATGCATTTTTCAGCCATTTCCTTCAATTCTTTAATATGGTTCCAATGGTGAATCATTCTTTCTATTAAATACACTTTATATGTGATATTTTCTTTAGATATATGCTTCTTTAGGAGCGCCCAAATATTTTCTATAGGATTTAGGTCAGGAGAGTTTCCTGACCAAAAAAGTAATGGAATATTTTGTTTGGATAGATATCTCTTATTTGTTTTAGCCGTGTGACATGGTCCTGCATGAAGGGTTTTTCTTTCACCTAGACTAAACCATTCTGCCAATTGTGGCAACAATTTTTGTTCCAGGACTTGTTTTATATTGTAGCTGATTCATTATTCCCTCTACAATATAAAGCCTTCCCATTCCCACATATCACTGACCAGATCATCACGGAGGTGGGATGTTTAACAGTTTGAATAATGCAGTCCAATAATTTTCCCCTTTTTTTCTTTTTACATATTGAGCCTTCTTTGTTAAAACATAGTCATAAGAAATAGATAGTCTGGTCACTCGGGCTGTACTATGCGATTTTTCTAACATTCGCTAGAAGCACTTGAAAACTGTCAAACAGCCAGAAACAGAGTGCAGAAAGTATGGAAACGGTCAAAGAGTTCAATGGTGAATTTGATTTTGAAGCATTATTTTTTTCTTTGGAGAATGATTTTCTTTTTGTAGACAAAAATTTTAATAAAGATTTAGATGCCTTGGTGTTAGAGTTATCTAGTGAACCTGTTGTAGAGTTATCTAGTGAACATTTTCTTGCACAATTTGCTCTAAGAAGTGCATATCTCAAAGAGGCCTTACAAGGCATACAAATTCAAAACATCAAAGTATTCCTTTGGATTTAGCATTACAAAATCCTATACCACCTATTTTTCTCAGCGAATTTAAAAGTCTGTTCAATAAAAGCATTACTACCTTGATTGACGACGAATGCTATCCTGATTTGTATAGAAATGAGTTAAGAATTAATCATGCAATCCTATTAGAAAACTCACAACAAATCCTATCTCTATTAGAGGCAACAATAGCTAGTTTTAAAGATAATGGCGATGCAGAAAACTTTTATCTTCAATTTTACAAAGATATTAATTGTGATAGAGGAATCTTTATTAACAGTCTGACTAAAAAAACAAGTTTTCTAGGCTATGAACTATGCAATCATGTTTTAGCATTTCTTACAAACTCATTTTACAATAACTTTTTTGTAAATTTAAATGATTTATCGTCAGTTGAACTTTCAGATAGAGATAAAGAAATTATCTTGTATCTAAGTGATTATGTATTCAGTACATTTTATTGCAGAGTTTGCAGTTCGCAGGTATGGCAGCAAAAGTTAAGCACAGGCTACCTTTCACTTCTTAATGCTGGTAAAATAGAACATTTTTTTAAGAATTCTGAAACACCCACTGAGTCTTACCAAAAATTTGTAAATGCTAAAAACTGAGGTGGTTTGTGAAAAGTGTCGCCTCCAGTTCTTTTTTTAAACATCTTTGCTGCCAACAAGGCTGCAAGCAACCACTAATTAGAGTTGGAAGTTACTAGAATAGAAAAGATGAAGATTGTAGAGCAAGATAACGATTGAAAGCTTTACAAAAGTTGAGCTTCTCTTTACAAAAATCTTTACAAAAAGTTGAGCTTTTTTCTTTCACCAACAAAGTAATGGTTTTGTAAAAAAAATTGATTCAAAACTGATTGAAACCGAAATTTTAAAAAACAGTGTTGTTATGGCAAGCATATCTGAACTTTGTAGTCTTTGGACTAATCAAGTATCCAAAGTACTGTCTTTAAACTTATTTTATCATCTGGTTACACTTTATGTTAGATTGAGATCTTTTTCATATGCAAAAGAAAAACAAAGTATCCATAAACTTAAAGAGAATCAAACAAAGTCAAAATCACTCTGTTCAAAAATGAAAAAAACATCAATTAGATTCGAATAAATAGTTTAATGTAATATCACATTCAAAAACGACTATTTTCATAGCCACAAATTTCACAAAAACATACTTGGCATAGTAACTCTGTTATTAATTTGAAAAAATGTTTCGATTTGTTTGTGTCAGTAGGTCATAGATAAGGGTTCTTTGGAGTTAAAGTCTTAAGGCCGTAAAGACTTTAACTCCAAAAGACCCTTATCAAAATCTAGTACAAAATTAAAATATACACACAATAGTTTTAAATTTATAATAAACAAATATTTTCAGGTTAACTTTCTGCTCTGACTGACTTATAGGTCAGGTCACCCAAAAATTTTAGAATTTATATTAAAAAATATTTTCTATATGAAAAAAAATTCTAGTCCTCTCTTGTATTAACCATTTGAGATCATATATATATATATAGGCTCCCCCATGCACCCAATATGGGAAAGGGAAAGCAATTTTAGGGAGCTTTTTTCAAATTTTAGAGGTCCCTAAGCCAAATTTGAGGAGCTAATAATCTAATACCTAATAATCAAATGTTTTTTAAAATTATGGTGTCCTAATGACAGGTTTTGAGAAAAATACTTTTTTATATATCCAGTGGTACCTATGAAAAATAGATGAGCTTTAAGAAAGTCACCCAGTATCACCCCTGATTACGCGCTAGGTCCCAAATACACTTTCATTGTTATCAGAGGTTCTATAAAAAATCCTAATATTTAAATATTATCCTTAGAGGTTCTATAAAAAGCATCATAGGTGTTTGTTTACATTGTAACAAAAGTAAAACAAACAAAAAAACAAGTCTGCAAAATAAACTTTTTTATTTATTATTTTAACAATGAGTTTCTCAATTAACTGATCAATATTTTATGCCATTTAATGCTTTTAAAAAGATTTGTGTCTATGAAAATAGCTGTTTTTACGCAAATTCATTTATTTGTTTTCAGTAATACAAGGAGACATAAGAGAGTTTTTTTTTATTAAATCACTTGAAAAGTCAACTTTTTTTATCAACAGATTTTTCAAAGTCCATTTTCTGTGTGGTATACGTGTCATACTCTCCTCCATTGATATTTTGTTTGATTCATTAAGATTCAGACAGTTACCTGCAATTGGGTGAAATATATGTTGATTTCGAATAGTATTATCATTGAATCCAAAATCAAATAAGGAAGGATTATCTTTACTTCTACCAATTGACCATTGTTGTCCGAAGCAATTTTCTAAAGGATCCTGACAAAACCTTTCAGTTAATATATAACTTACATTGTTATTAATTAAAAATTTGACAAGTTCAATAACAGAATTAACTGTAATCTTTATACCTTCATGGGTTTGCCAAGTAATAAACATCTTACTTCATCACTTTTTGAAAAATTTAAGGGTCTTGATTGAATAGAAAAAAGCCAATCAGAAAGGTATTTTTAAAAATTTTCTTTTAGAAATGTAAATCGAACATCATTAGTATCAGAAAATGAGTTGCATTTTAATATATAATCATTTGTATTACCAACATTTACGAACAAAAAAATCATTAAAATATTTGCAAAACTGTGCAGTTCCACCAGTATTAGATGGTGCATAGATTTCTAATCCACTACTACATGAATTACTTAAAACTTGTGCAGATAAACGAACATTCATAGCAGAAAATGGAGTTATTTTAATGTGCTCAACGGTTAGTTTTGGACATTTTAATGACATTTTAAATCTTGATAAAACAAATCAGTTAAATGAGACCATAGAACATGCTGGTCCTGATTCCACATATAACAATTGCTTTTACCAGCTCCAGAATGAGAAAGGCTGTTCTTTACTGTTTTTATTAAATAAGGGACATCAGAAATAAAATATATAAACCTTTTATCATTATCATCAACAAATAAATTATCAGTGCGGTCACATCAACATGACCATTATTATGTTCTTTCTCAGTTATATTAAAATGCATTTAAAAAAAATTTCTATTCGACGATGCTCCATCACAAGTAACTGCTACTACTTTTAAACCAACTGAGATTTCTAAAATGCCAACGGCTTTCCAAAATAGAGAAAACAATTGCACTGATGGAATATTTATAGTAGCAAAATTTGCAAAACTGTATTTGAAAAGATTTACAATACTTCTTATTAAGAAAACTAATACATGAGAAGCAAGTTTGTCTGCCTGTTGTTGCAAAATTAACAATAGGATCGCTCAAATCAACATAACCAATTAATTCTCCAGAATGTTTGTCCCAAATAAGAGTTTCTTGAGCTGAAAAATGTTCAACTTTATCTGTTAATTCTTTGATTATATTTTTATTAAATCCTAACTTTGGCTTCACATAATTTTTATAGTCATGCAATCGCCTATGACTTGGTAAAACTAAGAAACCAGAATTATTTTTCTCATTTAATCTGCATCATAAGCAGCTGGTGATTTTGCAGCTAATCTCAAACAGTAACGTATTATTGCTGAATAGTGAATTCCTTGCTTTGAGCTTTTTAAATATTTTTGCTTCTCTTCCTAAAACAGGCTCATAAATGGAGAAATCTTGCTTTTATCAACTCCTTCCATTATTTGAACTAAATCACTTTCAATACCCTTACTTATAGCAAGTGACAAATTTTCAATCTCCTGTTTCATCAAAGCTAATTTCTGTTTTAATTCTTTATTTTCCAGACCAACACTCTGTAATGTAAGCTTCAGACAATCTGGAGATGTAAGTTTAATTGGTGCATTTAATCTAGCAGGGATACAAGCACTGGCAAAAATTTTTTTCAAACTTATGATTTCTTTTTTTTTCAATGCTTTTGCATTGAGAACAGCATAACACTAACTCAATCAGCATAATACATGACTGAGATTGAAAATACTGTCTGATTTAAGGGAAACTCATTCCTAGATGAAAATAAATCAAAATTTTTTGAAATACAATGTTTAATATACAGAATTGACTTTAATGCAAATATATCAGTTATTCCAGAACACTGGCTAAACAAAGTAATAACAGAAATAAGATTTGTAGCTGAAATATGTTGCATTGATCTTTTATATTTGTATATATTAAATGATTGTCTGAAATGAGCCAAGAATATACACAAATGGTACAAGCAAGACTATCATCAACATATATTTCATATCATAACATAAGTGTTTCATAAGGACATAAGTGGATTGTGTCATAAAATTTAAATTCTGCCACAACAGGACTCACACTCACTGTCCGATCACAAATCTTTAACTTGCTAATACGATTTAGGAACTCTTCGTATGATTTATATATAGGTTTAAAAGTAATAATACTATTTGAAATCATTGAAGCATCTCTTTTAGCAACGATTGAAGATGCTGATTTCTTTTGTATAGGTATTGATGACATAAAACTTTTTTTGATAGAAACATAATCGGTAATGATCCAGGTTTTAGTGACTTTCTGTTATCGTTACGAAGTATCATTTCTGAAAGACAATGCTTTTCACAAATAAACAGACTCTATTTTTCTATTTGAGCCTTCCAATTTATATCTTGAATACGATCTTTAAGTATAATGGTTATTAGATTTTTAAGAAGTATTAAAACTATCGTTAGATGCAGGAATTTTAAATATTGAAACTCCCTTATGCCTCCTAGAAGTACTGCATCCATAAATAGAACAATTAGCACCAGGCATTTAAAGAATTTGATGAAGAAGATGCAATTTAAACAAGCAGTTCATAAAAAAACAATCAACAAAAATAAATTTTGTGCACTATGTGGACACTAAAAAATTTCTAACAAAGAGTTGATCAAAGGAATACCGCAAGTGGCAAGACTATCTGTTTCTTATGACTATGGCTAAAACTTGGAAAGTACTCTCGTCACTTAAGCATAGCTTAAAATATTATACAAAGATTGTTAAGTGAATATTTAAAATTTGGTGTAAGAAAGTGGATATTTTAAATACATCTAAACTAATTTTACCAATTTCCAATCATCTTCTGTTAAATTCCTATACTTTTTTGCCCACTCCAGCTTTTTTTGCATTATTTTTGGTGTCAGTTTAGGCTTCTTAGCTGGACATCATGAAATATAACCAAGATCGTGTAGGCGACGTTGAACCGTTCTCTTCGACATTTTGACTTCAGATTGGTCCAGCTTATTAGTTATTTCATTGTTGGTGGCCTGGCTATTTTCTAAAACAATCTTGGTAAGTATTCTTTTCCCGCATGGTGTTAGGATTCTCTTCTTTTCACATTTACCAACCCTCTTTGGCATCAAGTTTTCCATATTAGCCATTATTTTGTGTATATTTTGTACAGAAACCCGCAAAATACCACATTTTCTTGTTGAGAAAGATTAGTATTTATTAAAAATGCCCTTATTTCAGCAATTTTTTGTGGTAACATGTCCTTTTTTATCCCCATAACTAAAATAAGATATCACATTTCAGTACTACAGGTAAGAATTTGCTTTGGTACTCATAACTTTAAAAATATCAAATCAAATACAATTGTTTTTACTTTAAAATAAAAAGAAATATTCAAGAAACAATATTTTTACTGATTTAAATAAATATTTTGACGATAACCTAATAAACGAATTCAAAACTCTGGTAATAAAATTTAACAAGCGTACAGTAAAAAGATTATAATTAAGATGAAATCATACAAAATACAATAATTTCTATGTTTGTTCTCACAATGACCGATATAAAAAAAATTAGACACTCTTTTTATATATTAAATATATTTTTCTTTTTAAATTTAATAAAAAAGTTATTAAAAAAGACTGATTTTTCTTTTTAATTTAATGAAGTTTTTCATTATTTCTGTACGCAAAATTGTTACCATGACAGTGGCGTGATTTCATTGTACTAATGTATTAACCATGCTCTATTTTCAACATCTGCTGTTTTAATAAGATATAACAAAACTTAAACACGAGTAAAATGATTCTTGCATGATACTCAATGAAGTTTATTTTTAGAAATCAAAAAAAATATATTTAAATTTATATTATTATAGTTCATTTAAATAAAATAAAAAGTTATGCCAAAAATTCTTTGTAAAATAAGAAATAGAGGCAAAGAACTATTCTTAGTGAAAAAAAACTAGGAAGACACTAAGGTTCTACATTTACACCAAATTGTCCAGAAGCGGAAAAAGAACTGTTGCATTATATCTAAGCTGAAGACTCCTTAGGAACTTGGAGAACACAGAACTCGTAGCATACAATGCATTTTACAGTCTAATTAATATTAATTTTAGGAAAGAAGTTGAAACTCTAATAATGAAATAAAAAAAACTGCAATCCTTTAACAACAGATTGACACCAGGAGCAATTACGGATAGAGAGATTTTTTTAATAGAATCCAAAAAGGTATTTTGGTTAGGATATGACATAAAAAACATGATTAACAAAATAACAATGGATAGAAAAAGAACAAAAGAAACTAAATGCATGGACATTATGTTTTTGAAAATGCATAAGGAAAAAAGACAATGTTGTCTAGACTGTTCTAATATTAGCTTTAAAAAGGGTACTGAGAGATCTGCAAAAAAAATCTAAAGAAAATCTAAGGGAATCCTCAAAAAATGAAGACTTACATATATCTTATAGCTCAGAAAGTAATTTCATTGATTATTTAAGCTCAGAATACAATGACTCTGTTAAAAGTGAGCTAAATGATAATGTTGTTAATATGATAATCTTGTTCGAAGAAGAATAAAGTATAATACTGCCTAAAGATATTCTAAAGCATATGGTGATAACTGCTGTAGTAGAGGACTTTCTGTCACCCAGCACACTGCTATCATAAGCAGTGTTATGACTATCTCAGAAGGAGAAATAAATGATTTTGTTTTATCTGAATCATCATCACTTTTCAGCCACAATAGAAAGATTAGCTGTACTAGCGAAAGTGATTGGGAAAAATGGCTTTCCTCATATTGAGTCAGGTGCTGTAGAAATGCAGTTCAAAGCAGTTTACAATCTAATAGAATCTTTTGACCTCAGTTATCATTTACAGTGTATATGTTTTGATACTACTGCTTCCAACACTGGAAAGTACCACGGAGTAATAGCAAGAACAGCGTATTATTTTGGGCAGCCACTACTTTTCCTTGCCTGTAGACATCTTGTTTTAGAAAGACATTTTACCCATGTTAACAAGATTTCTTCTGGCATTAAAATGTCTGGTCCAGATAATCAGCTCTTTAAACACCTAAAATCATTAAAGACAGTTTCTCAAAAAGAGAACTTCAAATTTCATACTCCTGATCTGTTACATCATGCAAGAACCATGGCAAAAGCATTATATTACTTTAAAATATAATTACTGTTGGAAATCATTCCAAACTTATCAGAGGAAAATATAAAAAAGATATGGCTATGTTTGTAGGCATCTTTTACACTCAGTGGTTTCTTAGAGCAGTATCTGCATTTGCTCCTCCACATCAGGTTAAAAATAATTAGAAGAAATAAGAAAATATAGATTAAAAAATAAGATTAAAAAAGATCAGTTTCTTTCTTAACTGATGAATTAATCTAATTTTGTTAAAATATTTTGTAGGACATGAAAATGCTGTGGTAGAAGAAGAGGTTCATTGATATAAATCTTCATGCAGCTACTTCAGCATAAAATCATCAGGCAGGCACAGCTTTTATCTTGATCCTGTCTTAGTTAAGCTTGCTTTAGCAGATGAGCATTGCCCGAACAGAGAAGATATTGCTAAAGCATTTTACAGTACAAAACTGCAAAACTTAAAGTGAATCCACTTGAACATGTTATGGTAAATAAAGAGCTTCTTCACTCTCTAGATTTTGCACAAGATCAGTGTCCATGTTTTAGTGCTATAGTAACTAAGCAATCTTAGCTTATTTTTGATAAGATTAGACATGGAAAGAGTGAGTTGCAGTTGCTTAAGATCCCTTCACAGTTATGGCAGTTCAATTCAGTTCAACCATTATTATCTTGAGTTTGAAATTATTACTTAATTCCTTGACGTGGTCAATGACTCATCAGATAGGGTCAACTAGTTAAAGAACTGATTAGAAAAACATCCTAAGAGAAGAAAAGACAGGATTTGTTTTCGTTTAACCATTTTTACAAAAGAAGTGGACAAGAGAATAGAAAACAGATTTAGCATCAAGCACAACTAATAGTATTTTTAAACAACAATTTGTTAACAATTTTCAAAAAGTCTAATGTTGCGTTAATTTTGTTTTTCTTATGTGTTCTCCTGCAACTTGAAAGAAAGGTATATTATTAGGGGAGAGCTGATCCACCTTACTTTAGATACTTCACAAAGTTTGATATCCAAAATAATATGCATATTTTAATAACTTATTTATAATTTGAATAATTAAAGTGGATTTTGTAATAAAAAAGACCATAGAAATAGGGAAATAATTTTTTTTGTTTACTTTATTACTTTTTCTATAACTTTTTCAGTGTTGAGAAAAAAAATATGCAGAAAGAGTGCCTACTTTTTTTTTAAGATTAGGCAATGTGAGAATAAATGTAGAAAAAAATTAAATTAAATAATGCTGAAGCATGGCACACATAAGTCAAAAATGTCAAAAAAGGTCTGCGCACCATATAAGCTTAAAAATTTTCACCTTAATCTGAACCACCCTAATATATATATATATATATATATATATATATATATATATATATATATATATATATATATATATATATATATATATATATATATATATATATATATATATATATATATTAGGGCATGTCATTTTTCAACAATTTTTTCAAATTAAATCCTAACCACCTGGGTTAGTTGACCAGTTGGATGAAAATGATTTTACGCTGAAAATTTTTTTTTGAAACACATTTTACAATTTGTGCCCCAAAATCCCCACTTTTTAAACCAAAAAGCGGTTTTAAACATTGAAATAAAACACCAATTTTTTTCTATGAACTGTATAAGGCCTAAATATTTATTTAGAATGGGTTGGAAAGTTAAGTTTTTAAAAAAGTGCATTGATTTGGCCACGGAAAAATGGGCGAAATGTTCTAATTTTACATTTTATGGATATATCAATTGACCATTGTTTTTATCTCTTGAACTTTCCACGACAAACTTTATCAAATTCTTGTTTACAAAGATTAAATTAAGCCAAAATTCAATTTTAAAAATAATTTCTAATACAGGAACCCCCTATAGGCTAGTGTGGGGTGACGGAGGATTCATTTCTTCACCACCCACCCATTCTAATTTTTTTTACAGAATATGTGTGTACCATCAATAAAGCCCAAAAAGAAAAAGGATAATTAAGCCAAGGTTTATCATCGTCTTTACTAAAACTTAACAGATTGAAAATAAACCACAAGCTCCTACCAACCAACTGTGACAAGCTAGGTGGTTTCTCCTGGGTGAAGTCTAGACCTTTCAGAATGAATAGATTTTTAGACTGCTCATAGTGTGTAGGAACTAGTCATTAGAAAAGAACTTTTGCAACTTTTTCTTTCTCATCATCTTCGAGTTCTTTATCTACGAGACATAATGGAATCAAGATTTGATCCGAATACCACATATGTCTCTCTATTCATTTCAATATTTCTTTAATTCCCTCTTGTACATCATTAGCTCCTGGATCATAAATTCTACCCAACTTTTATACTGGACCATCTGCCAGTATGCTTTTATATCTTGAAAAAGTGAAGAGGAAACTAAAAAGGAACACACAAATGACACAGTATAAAATATAGAAATAAATTCTGCCATTTTATTGATTTCTTTTTTTCAATTGGTAGGGTAACTGATTATTTAAAACTTGAATTTAAAGATAATATATAGATTTCGCCATAAAACATGCATGGGAAACCGATATTGGAGCATAAACATTAAAGCTTACATCCGGACATAAGTAGGTGAGTGTAAATTCTTTGTAATCACCACTTGGAAATACTAAATTAACAAGTGCATATTTGCAAAATTGAACAATTTTTTCAATCTGTTTTTCTAGATACGTTCCTTTAACTGCAACTTTGTCAAACATAGTTTCCTTTGTTGTGTTCCAATTAGCTTGGAAAACTTTGAACATCAGATTTTTAGGAGCATAAGTTTTACCAATGCAAACTTTTTCCTAAAAATGTTTACAGTGAAGCTTGTAAACATTTCTTCAACAAGCAAGCTGTAATAAAATTGAACCCTGTGTTTGACAGAATCTAACGTTTGTGCTGGAATATTTTCCTGTATTAGTTGCAGTTGTTTCAAAGCACAGACCCTTTATATAAGCTCTTAGCTTATATTCATCCAAAATGTTTACTAAAGTATCATGAAAAGATTTTCCAGTACCGTGTTCTATTGGCGAAATGTCAAGAAGCTTTAAATCACCATTGATATTTACAAGAACAGCAAAACTTTTTCTTATTTTGTACTGTTGGTAATATCGTGCAAATTTTCCATCAAAATGTGCAATAATTGGAAATTGACTTTGTCTTGCAGTTTTTATTATATCTTCTCAATATTTAGCTGTACTTGTACTTACTGCTTTGTTTTTTGCACATCTGATGGTGGATTCAGAAAGCGAGAAAACTGTTAAACTGCCCCAAGAAGTAAATACTGTCAGAGTGCAAGTGCATCATATTTCTAGATGAAATGTTTTTTGAAACGCCTGTAATTGCAACTTCTTATGCAAATTTTTTAGGTAATACTGTTGAAGCACTAAAACTTGATTTAATTTTGTTTGCTGAATAGTCAGAATCCTGTCAGGAAGAGACCTCACTTTGTTCTGATGATAAAAACTCAGTCTTCTCAGTTTGATCCTCTTGACGCTCAATAAATGTTAAATATTGCAATCTTCTTTCTTCTATCTTTTTTATCTTTTGACAATATGCTAAATCCTTTGAACCAAGTGCTGCTGAATCGCTTTAATCATTTTTATTTTTTTTCAAAGTTGCCTTTTTTAACTAGATCATTTAATTGTTTCCTAGAACACATAATATTTATTGAATTTTTAAAAACAGCTTTAAAACTTTTTAATGCCTCATATCAGAGGCAGGGTGAAAAAAGTCAAATTAACAAATTAACATAAGCAAAATTAAAATTCGATAAAAATAAAAAAACTATACTTATATATTATTTTGCAAACTTGATGTGCTTGTCATGAAATATGCCCCCATCAATCCACAGTTTCTTTATAGCAAAAAGGATGCCGTTCTTAGGACATATTGCTAAAAATGTCTTTAAAAGTGATCTCTTGTTTTTTGGTAATAGAATTTACTTTTTTTTTAAATCTTCATTTTATTTTTTATTGTAAAGTTGTAAAGTTGTAGTTTCTAATAAAAAAAAAAAAATCTTAGCTTAAGTAAAAGTATGGCACGAAATTGTTTTTTAATCTTTTCTAATCTTTTTAGAATAAACAGTTATAATACAAAAAATAAAGATGTTTTTGTTTGTAACAGGCGTGAGTTATATTTGATCGCAAGCATCAGTTTATTTAAATATACTTAAAAATGATACTAAGTTGTTGGTCTAAATTAGTATATATTTTTTTAATGTAAACTTCCCAACAAATTCCAAATTAATATTAAGGCCTTTTAGAGTTCATAGAAAAAAAAATTGGTGTTTTATTTCAATGTTTAAGGGTTTTGGGGCACAAATTGTAAAAGCGGAGACCTTAAAAACGGGTTTCAAAAGGTTTTTTTCAGCTAAAATCATTTTTATCCAACCCGTTAACTAACCCAGGTGGTTAGGATTTAATTTAAAAAAATTGTTGAAAAATGATGCAGCCTTATATATATAAATATACATATATATATATATATATATATATATATATATATATATATATATATATATATATATATATATATATATATATATATAGATCTATAGTTTGTTGGCTTTGGGAAGAGCGGAAGGAAAAAAGTGATTCTTACGCCAACACATATGTCACTTTTAATTACTTTTGACTTTCGTCCAACATTTTCGTGTTGGACGAAAGTCAAAACCATTAATTTAATTACAAATTAATTGTTATATAAAAAAACCACAAAAACGCAAATTTAATTGACCAGAATGTTTTTAAAAACATTCTGAATGTTTTTAAAACATTCTGAATGTTTTTAACAATATAAACAATGTTTTTATTTTTAATATTTTTAATAAAATGTTTTTATTTTTATTTTTTTTAATAAAATGTTTTTATTTTTATTTTTTTTACTGTAAATCATGCGCGGAGTGTTGATAAATCGACTATCTTATAGCCTGACTCGCAAGGGAGTGCTGCTACATCGACTGACAAATAGCCTGACTAGCAAGGGAGTGCTGCTACATCGACTGACAAATAGCCTGACTCGCAAGGGAGTGCTGCTACATCGACTGACAAATAGCCTGACCCGCAAGGGAGTGCTGCTACATCGACTGAGGGTTTGGTTGGGGCAGGCAGTCTATCATTATTAAAAAAAAAAAAATTCCGGTCTTGCATTTTAATTTTTTACTTTTTGTCAACAAAATATGGAAAAAACTTTCGGACAACATCTAAGGGTTCTATATATATATGTAAATATATATATATATATATATATATATGTACATATATATATATATATATATATATATATATTATATATATATATATATATATATATATATATATATATATATATACTCTTGCATGGTCGTTTTTAAGTATTTACCATGTCAGTTTTAGGTTTTTTTTTAATTTTAAAAACCAGAAAAACCTTTTTTTTTCCTAATTATTTGATAGATTGCCTGCCCAAACCAAACCCTCAGTTGATGTAGCAGCACTCCGTTGCGAGTCAGGCTATTTGTCAGTCAATATAGCAGCACTCTGTTGCAAGTCAGGCTATTTGTCAGTCGATGCAGCAGCACTCTGTTGCGAGTCAGGCTATAAGATAGTTGATGTAGCAACACTTAGTACATGTTTTAAAGTTAAAAAATAAAATATCCAGAATGTTTTTATTTTAAAAAAATAAAATAAAAACATTCAGAATGTTTTTAAAAACATTTAGAATGTTTCCAAAAACATTTAGAATGTTTCCAAAAACATTTAGAATGTTTCCAAAAACATTTAGAATGTTTCCAAAAACATTTAGAATGTTTCCAAAAACATTTAGAATGTTTCCAAAAACATTTAGAATGTTTCCAAAAACATTTAGAATGTTTCCAAAAACATTAAGAATGTTTCCAAAAACATTTAGAATGTTTCCAAAAACATTTAGAATGTTTCCAAAAACATTTAGAATGTTTCCAAAAACATTTAGAATGTTTCCAAAAACATTTAGAATGTTTCCAAAAACATTTAGAATGTTTCCAAAAACATTTAGAATGTTTCCAAAAACATTTAGAATGTTTCCAAAAACATTTAGAATGTTTCCAAAAACATTTAGAATGTTTCCAAAAACATTTAGAATGTTTCCAAAAACATTTAGAATGTTTCCAAAAACATTTAGAATGTTTCCAAAAACATTTAGAATGTTTCCAAAAACATTTAGAATGTTTCCAAAAACATTTAGAATGTTTCCAAAAACATTTAGAATGTTTCCAAAAACATTTAGAATGTTTCCAAAAACATTTAGAATGTTTCCAAAAACATTTAGAATGTTTCCAAAAACATTTAGAATGTTTCTAAAAACATTTAGAATGTTTCTAAAAACATTTAGAATGTTTTTAAAAATATTCTAGTCTTTTAATTTGTGGTTTTGTAGTTTAAATACTTTCGGCAATTAAATTAATGTGTTTTGACATAATCTAACCTTAATTTTGTCACACACACACACACACACACACACACACACACACACACACACACACACACACACACACACATATATATATGCGCACACCCATATATATAACTTATTGAGCCAACCATAACTTGCTGCACAATCTGCAACAAACAACTAATAATTCTTGCAGGGAATCTAAATGGCTCAATTGCAACTATATTTGTTGTTCTCACCAACTCATTCACCTTAATGCACATCAAAAATCAGCTATTCTTAATATCATCTTAAGAAATACTCCTAAATGCTAGGTGTCTAATACTCTTTTTAGCTTCGATAAATCGGATCACATTGTTGTAGTTGGTCAGCCTCCTCTAAATATCTATAAATTTATTTGCCCGGTTCCCCGCAAGGTTGCTGATGAGTCAGGGAGAACTGCTGACACTGTTGCACTAGTATGATGTATTCATTTTGAAACCTTAGTTGACTCCCATATAAAATAAAAGTTGCTGGCAGCAATTTTTATTATTCTATACTCTCCAATTAAGATACCTGCTGACCTCTAAGAAAGCGAATCTATAACAGGAATTCTCCTCTGGAATTCTTCTTTTGGCAAGAAATTAGGCTATTTCATAAAGGGTAAATCACCACCTCTATCTCACCTCTATCTCTAAAACTTTAGCAAACAAATTAAATGATTATTTCCAAAGTGTATTGGTAAGAAACAACCTAATGTTCTTCATTAACCAAGAATGCAAGATATGGGTCTCAAACAAACAGATTGGTTTCTTTTCAGGGCATAGTACAATGCTATTACTCAAATTATAGAGGATTAGAGTAAAGCTAAGGGTAATAACAAATCTGATTTTGTCAGTCATGACAAATTACTGCTAAAGTTAATGAATATTCTACTTAGCTGGCAAACATCCTGGATTGCAGTCTACTTATCTAACCATTGCCAAATAAATTAAAACAAACGATCTCACCACTGACTGAAAATGTATTGAACCCGATGTACTTTAAGAAAGTGTTCATGGTTCAAACCTGTTCATTTTCTTTATTTCTGACATTAATGATTATCACCCAACTTAAACCATTCTCCAAAAATATGCTGGCGATATTCTGACTTAAAATTAATCCCATTTGCACCGAAATTCAAGCTATATCTTATATATCTAAGCTATCTCATACTCAATAATGAGCTTGAAATAGTCAACAACCACAAATACCTTTAAATCATGTTTACTAAGAATCTTGATTGGGATGAACAATGGACAAAAGTGCACAACAATATAAAATCAGTACTATATCTACCAATCAGTAATCTACTTAAACCAGTTAAACAAATCAGACACAGCCCAAACTTCTACAAATTATCAGATTTTACCCTATTAGTTACTTGCTACATTGTGATTCTGTTCCTACTTTGTGGAGTCCTGCTGCATAAAAAGAGATTTTCACAATTTACACACATTTTACTCAGAACTCTTCTTTCCTAACTTTTAAAGCAGCAATCACCTGAATCATGCAAAAAAGTCATGACTCTTGGTTAAGTAAAGGCTAGAGACATTGTTTCAATAAAAATACTTAGCTTAGACAGATGTTAACTACACTCACCTACTGTCTTGTAGACAGCTTCCTATTTTTATTGAATACTTATATAACAAATAATTTTTAGTAATTTAAAAAAAAAAAAGATATATCTTTGAAAATAGAGTTTCTGTTATCTTTTCAGTTAATTTTTTTGCACCGTAAGTTTATTAGTGGCTAAAAATATTAAAAGCAAAAAAAAATATAAATGAGGGTATTTTGAGATATTGGGCCCTAAAAATGGGTTATATAAACTTGTAGTTTTATTAACTTTTAAGCATGTTCCCTTCATATTTCAGCATTTTAAGTACATTTATTGAATTCTGCATCAAAAAACAATTTTAAATTTTATTTTAATACCTTTGTCGTTGTTATTTTTTTATCTCATTAAGAAAAAAAATTTTTTTTAATGTTTTGAAAACCGGGCCATTTTTGGAAATCAGATCAATATTAAAATTTTGCTCAACATTTTTATTTTGCATGCAATCCACAGTGCATAAGAACATGCTCTAAGACCTTACAAGATATCCCCAGAATTTTTGTTTTTATTTTCAGGAGTCCAGTCTTGGAGATCCTGCTGTCAAATGCATTAAGGTACTTAGAGATTTCAAAAAAATAGTCCATTGCTGTTTTGGAAAATTATTAGGCTCTACTTATGCCAAAGATATGGAGCAGTTCTCTACAAGCTATAGAAATCTAGAGGCTACAATTCTTAAGAAGGTACACATAGTTGAGCAACATATTATTGAATTCATTGACATAAAAGGTGGAGTCTTCGGTATGGTAAATAAATTTTAAGTTTGATAAAAGATTACAATAGTATTAATTAATTATAATAATAGTAATTAAATACTTATTATTAAAATATAATAACAGTTTATGCAAGTTAAAATTTGCATAAACTACAAGGATTATTCATTAAATAAACTAGAATTTATTCTGTACATTTTATATTCTGTAGGTTTAGGTTACTGGACCGAACAAGCTCTCGAACCCATTCACCAGGATTTCAATCAGTTTTGGCGAATGAGAAAAGTTACAGAGCACATTCCAAACTATATTGAAGGGCTAAAAAACACAGTTGTTGCTTTCAACTACAAACATTCTTAAAGTAGCAATTTGTAGGTAGTTTGTAAGAAATACAACATTAACCTCCTATGAACAATTATTTAACATTATTTTTTGATATATGATATGATGATATATTACATGCAAAATATAAATAATAATCTAACAACATAAATCAGAATTTATTTTTACAGTAAGAAAGTAATTGTACCTAACCCTATTGTATAATAACCCACCCCTAGGGTATGGTTTCTAAAAGAAATTTTTAAATTTTTTGTGTTATATTAAAAATTCATTGACAGATGTTAAATTTCATTAAAAAAAATTTCTTGTTTAAAAGTTACGACCATTCAAAGTTATTTCAGGGGGTAACAGAATTTTAAACTTCTTATGGTCATAAATCTAAAATGAAAGAAGATTTTTTGATGAAATTTGAAATCTGTCCATAAATTTTGATCTAATTCATGATAAAAAAATTTAATGATCTTAGGAGACATAGTTCTAGGAATGGGGCAATTAGGGGTCAGGACAGGGTTGGGTTAGCTTCAATTACCTGAATTTTTGCAAGTCAACCTCATTTGATACCAGTATCAACATACTAGAAATTTGAGTATGCCACGTGGCTTTTAGGTACTTATCTTGGACAACAAAATTACTTTGCTTAAAATACTTGATTTCTCCCCAGGCCCCCAGTGAAAAATGTTGTTTTATACATTTTTGGAATAAGGAAGAGTCTTCTGATGGTAAACAAAAAAAATTTTTTGGGGATGTGTTGCAAGGTCTTAGAGCTTGTTCCTATGCACCATGAATCTTTTGAAACAAAAAGGAAGACACATGGTTTAATTGGGTGGATTGATGTGGAATTACCCAGGATAGAGGCAATTAGACAGTCTAATGCTTAAGGTGTCATACACTATTTATGATTGAAACATGTACTGTAACAATATAAAGCATAAGTAACTAAAAATATTATTATTATTAAAAGAAATTGTTACCACTGAATTGTTTTAATCTATCTTTTACAAATGTTTATGGCTTTTGAAGTAACTTTTTACATGTTAAATCTTGAAAAATTCACCAGACCTACTCAATCATTGTGAGGCTAATTTAAATTTGACAGTTTCAACTTTGGATCTCAGTGTTGACAGCTAGTACTCCTACCAGTGTTGATGGCTACTATCTCTTGATTTATAAAAACTCCACATGCTTGGCCTGGACATACACTTACATTGCAATTCACATATATGTTGTGAAATCAAGCTCAATTCTTTGACTATTTTTTTATGCGCTTTTATTTAGTACCTCTTCACTCAACTAGTACCTCTTCACGCCTTTCTTTCGGTCTTTTAAAGTTCTCTTTTCTACCAAAATCTGCTCTTCTTTTTTAATGTTATTTCTGATCCAATTAACCGAAATTATTTCTCACTTTTCTACAGCTTGTTGTCAGATGACATTCTCTTCAATACTCTCTGAAATATTTATCAGATGCTCAACCGAATTTAGTTTTCTGGTGGAAAATGCCATATGGTTGTCATGGTTTTAATTTTTAAAAATCTAGAGATTGCTCTGATATTTATAGCTTAATCAGTCTTCTTACTATTTAATTAACTTTTAAAATTTCATGGTGAGTCTGGTAACTTATTCTCTGACAGTCATTTTAATCAGACAATGGCTTTCAAGCCCTCTGGTTCTATTCTTTGCTGACTTGATAACTGCTATAAAAGAAAAAATCTATTACGCATTAGAGAAAGCAATGAGGCAAGGGCTATTGCTCTTGACATATAAGAGACTTTGGACAGCGTTTAACATGGTAGTCTTTTTAAAAGCTTGCTTTATATATTATATCTGAGAAACTTTTTTTTAACTGTCAAATTGCTCTTTTTTAAATGTAGTATTGAAAATACTCTCCTTCATTTTTTGTAACTTCTGGGAATACCACACAGTTCTATCCTTAATCCTATTTTGTTTCTCATTTACATTAATGATCTTCCTCATAATCTTACCTCTAAAGTGATTGCTGATGACACAACTTTACTTCAGTCTCAAGACACATACATTAGTCTTAATACTGATGACACACTCCAATCTCAACAAAAGCCATTGAATTTCAATTGGCAGAAACAGGCAGCCAATCTTAAATCTGATCGCTCTTCTATGATGGCTTAGAGCATGCAGTGACTAGCAAAATTTAACTCAAACAAAACTCAGTTATTTCTGCAAACTATTTTAATACTGATGATATTCCTATACTGATGTATGGTAACACTCATACTGAGTCCTCTACTTTTTGTCTTTTTAGATTATCATTCACTACTGATCTCTCATGGAAACCATCTATACAATTCATTAAAAAGTTAGTATTTACTAAGGCCTCTTTATTTACTGTTGGCTGCCTCTTTTTATTGTGTTAGCTATATTCTTACTCCTGACTCTCTATAAATCTCTTAATCATCTTTGAATAGAATACTATTGTCATATTTAGGCTGGTTATATTACCATTTCTCCTTTAGTAAGGCTCAAAAAAATCTTGTAAATTTAGTTGAGATCTAGCTGCCAAGCTTGAGGTTGTCTCCCATTGTTGTCATTATTTCTTTCTCTTTTCTACTAATACTTCAATGGTTGTTGTTCAAGCAAGCATGATCTCTTGTTTCATCAATAAAAACTCAATCTCTCATGATTCATCATTTAGCAAAGTTGGATCCTTTATCTATAACTATTATTTCATGTTCAATAAACTTTAAATTGTCTTATTTTTTTGATTGCAAAAAACAAGTAAATTATTTCATTCAAGAAATTTTTTTTGTATTGTTTTATACGAAACTATATTGTTTCAGTAATAATATACTATTAAAAAGATTTAATTTTAAAGTATTTTGATGATTTTTATGTTATTTAGCACTTGCTACTTATGGATGGATTTTTTCAGATATGTTTCAATGTTTGTTTATCTTTTCATTCTAAAAAAACAATAAGCCTAAATTAAAACAAATTACCAATAAAAATAAATTAATAATTAAAAGTAATTTAACCTTTAAATGTTAAAAATACAATGCAAAATTCAAAAAATAAAAAAATAGTTTGAAAAAGTTATTGTATTCCGACACAACTGCATACAGCAATCATAGCTAAAAATGTTGGTGAAAAAGTTAACCAGCAACAGATCCATTACATTCAAAGGTACATATATTACACAATATTCTTTTACAACTAAAACACGATTAAAACCATGACAACCAAAACAACTAACCATGAAAAAACAAAACAATACGACATACATTTTTACTTAACTTAAATAAATAAAATCAAAATGTACATATTTTTCATTTACGTGGAGAAGAATCATTCACGGTGGTGTCATATTACAGTGTGTGAAAAAATGTACCTGAACTTACAAAAACTTAAAAATAACATTCAAAAAATAACATACTATACTTAAATGTAATTAATAGAAATTAATTTGTAATTGAGAAAAAATTTTCAGCCAAAAACTGGTTTTAGAGTTACGAAGTTTTAAATTTGAAAATTTTCCTAAAATCATGGTTTGAATCTTTCTTTTTGAATCAATTACAATTACTCATTGTTATCCATTATTAAATACTGTCCATTCTACATAAAAACTTTTATTGGCCATACAGTTGCAACCACTTAAAAAGTCAGACAGTTACATTTAATGCATACATTCATATTGGAACATAACATGTTTATAAGGATATGGTGTATTGGTTACAACTCTACAGCTCTCAACTCTATTTAATTTGTTTTAGTTTTTTATTTATAATTAAACCTTTCGACAATGATCCAATAGTTCAAACATATTTGGTGGATTTTTGTAAGCAAGTTGATTTTGTAAGTTTTTTTTTTTTCTAATTTGCTAAGAAATCATTGTCATGAATTAATAATTATTTAAATATTGGTTGATCTATCATAAAAAAAAAACTGAATTGTTTGAAACCCAGGTAAACTTTAAAAAAAGTCTAAAAAATTTAAAATGCACACAATTTTTAAGAATGATGAAAACAATAAAAATATTGGTTTCCATCATAGGAAGCTTTTACTTGTTTTTTAAATTTATTAAGTATTAGGTTATGTTTATTTGATAGTATTAACAACAACATTGTATTTACTTACTAATGTAATTGAGCAGAGGCTTTTTTTTATTTAATCTTTAAAATTCTTGTCTTGCAACTTCAATTAGTTTAATAAATAGTTTAATAAAAGAATTCATAACCATAAAGACTTTATCTCATGGGTATAAATCAAATTCGTAATAAACTTGATTTAAGATAATGAAGCGCTTTTGTCACAGAATAATTAAGTCAGACACAAAGTTTAATTTTAAATATTAGCATCCAATTAGTGTCAACCCCTGTGATGTTGTCACTTAGTGTGATCCACACTCACTAAGTGGCATCACTGATATTTATCTATATACACATAAATATATGTATATTTATATATATATATATATATACATATATTTATATGTGTATATAGCATATGTATATACACATATAAATATATGTATATATATATACTATATGTATATATATTTATACTATATATATATATCTACTGTGTATGTATGTATATATATATATATATATATCTACTGTGTATGTATATATATATATATATATATATATATATATATATATATATATATATATATATATATATATATATATATATATATCTACTGTGTATGTATATATATATATATATATATATATATATATATATATATATATATATATATATATCTACTGTGTATGTATATATATATATATATATATACATACATACACAGTATATATATATATATATATATATATATATATATATATATATATACATACATACATACACAGTATATATATATATATATATATATATATATATATATATATATATATATATATATATATATATATATATATATATATATATATATATATATATATATATATCTACTGTATATATATGTATATAAATTTATACTTGTCCAAATTTTATTATACTACACAGTAGTACAATAAAATTTGGACAAGTATAAATTTGTTCAAATAAATAATTGTGAGCAATTTAAAAAAAAACACTAAGAGGCATTATTTTTTTTTTTTAATTAAATTTGGATGACACTTAAATGAATGGTTTTCCACTAATTGCTCCCCTGAACAAAAATTTGCTAGTTGCTCCACTGATTAAACATCTGTAGATTCATCAAGTTGGACATGACATTTAGAAATGAAAATCATTCTTACTGATAATATAATTGATTCTTATATATAGTAGTGAGGTACCGGGTACTTAGTTTGGATTTAGGGACCCAGTAATTAAGCTGTTTTCCAGGGTATCCATTTTGTTGGAGTACCCGGCACCATGTATCTTCAAAGAAATTTTTAATAAACATAAACCTTAAGTACTGTAACTATTTGTTTTGGTGAATTGTGTCAAAATATTATTAACAGGATTTTTTATAGCTTAAACTTCAACCAATAAACCTCTTGATTTAAGTCTAAGAGTGTTAAGTCTAAGAGATCGACAAAGTCCTATTTACTCAACATAGATGTGTCTCATTTAAAATATTCTTTTAAATATATTTTTGCATAATAATCAGAATATATTGCAAAAAGAAAACTGATTTATACAGATATAAAATCAGTAACGCAAAATAAAATAATTAAAGAATACAAAAGAATAGAAAGGAAAAAAAAAGAATAGAAAGGAAAAAAAAAGTATTTCAACTGCTTCTTTTTATTGTGTGAGAGAATTTTTTCACAAGAGAATTTTTAGTAATTTGAATGAGTGAGTTTAATACTTTGATCTAATTGAGTTGTGTAATTAAGTTGTGCAATTGAGTTGTGTAATTGAGTTGTGTAATTGAGTTGTGTAATTGAGTTGTGTAATTGAGTTGTGTAATTGAGTTGTGTAATTGAGTTGTGTAATTGAGTTGTGTAATTGAGTTGTGTAATTGAGTTGTGTAATTGAGTTGTGTAAATCACTTTTAAATACAGTTATCTTTCATTTAATTAATCTCATTGAGTTCATGTTTACAACGGTTTAAAGTGAACAACTGCTTACAATAAACATGCAAGATTTTTTACAATAAATATATCAGATTTTTTACAATATACATGTATAATATTTTACATGCTTATTGTTTAAAGATTCATTTTAAAAAATAGTATATTTACTATATAAATATATACATCTATATAGATATATTTACTATATATCTCTTCATTTTTTATTTTTCATAACATAAATTATAATAAATTAGTGCATATCAGCAATTATTTAGTGATAAATTACAAAAAAATATATACTATATATAATACCACAATTATAAAACAAAAATTAGTTAGCAGGAACAGTATTTTCAAAGTTGATAGAGTTACTTTTAATTTTAAAGCTTCTGATGTTTTTGGCATTAACGACATCAGATGGCAAGTTATTCCAAATATTAACAACCCTGAAGGAGAGAGAAAATTTACAGACATGGAGTTTACACTTTAGTTTGCATAATTTGAATTTGTGACCTCTAGTATAATTATAGTTGTTTATTAAAAAGAATATATATTAAGATATATTTAGGAAAACCTAATTAGCATAAATTATTCAGCATTATTTTGTGAAAAAAATTCAGCGCTAGAGATTACACAAACTTTTATTCCAACTTTTTAAATGGACCTGGTGCTGGGTACCTAGACTCTGATCCGGTATTTTCTTCCTAGTATCTGGAATCAGGTACTCTGCATAAACTGGTTGCGACACATCTCTTATATATAGCAACATCTAAAATGCAAGATATATTCTTGCATTTTAAGATTGCATTATATGAAGTATTTAACTGTCTAAAATGTGCTCAAAAGTGTTTTGCTTGTAACAAGAAAGCAAATAATAACTTTGTACAATTTAGGTACATTTAACATCTTTAAAATTATTAAAAAAAAAACGAATGCATCAGAGAAATGCACAACAGTTAGAAATTAAAAAAACACAGTGTTTGAAGCACCGAGATGGTAAAAATTAAATGGACAATCGAAATAACTTTATGATCAAGACAAATGTAATACATCATAAACAACAACAAAAATTCAACATGTTCAATCCAAAACTTACAATCAAAATTCAACCATATATGAAAAATGGCTGTAGCGTAAGCAGAGAAACTATTATTAACTAATATTAACTATTAGAGAAACTATTATTAACTAATGTAGCCATTTTAGGAGTCACTGGCCGCATTGCAAGGAGAAAATGTTGTCGAGAGACTAAACTGGTCTTTCAAAGTTTGGAGCTGAGTTATTTTTAGCTATGAAAGTAATTGTCAAAATTTTAATTGTAAATCAAGAGTGCACATGAAAAGGTTGAAAACCAAGAAGTATGTCACTTGTTTTTTAGTACAGCCTATGCAAGCCAACAGTGGCTCAGTAGGCATTTGGGGATGTATTTCCTATGAAGGTGCTGGTCCATAAAGATATACAAAGGCTCAAAGAATCAGGTTTTGCAAAAAGACACCCTGGAAACATGCATGAAACTACCAATATCAAAATTCTACCAAAGATCTCGCAACTTTCAATACTAACAAAATGGTGAACCTTGCCATGTAACCAAGAGTATCAAAGAATATTTACAATCCAAAACAATAAATTTATTGCCATGATGTACCCAATTAACTGATTTAAGTCCTATTGAAATCATTTGGCCTTTGTTGGAGCTTAAAATGTGATGTTATAATGACGTTTAAATCACAAGCAAAATACACTTAAATAAGATTCTTGAAAGCACTTGGAACTCAATTTCAAAAAAATTATGCAAGAAATTGATAGAACCCAGGCATGTAAAAAAAGCTAAAGGTGACTACTTTAAGTACTAAAAATAAATATTTTTTACTGTTTAACCTGAATTCATCCAAATTAAATTTTCACTTTTTTTATTCTTATGTTTTATTTATTTAACTTTTTATTATATTTCAATTACCTGCTAATTGATTTTTTTTTTTTTTTTAGTTTAATTAGTTGGAAATTTTGCTAATTAACAAAAAAAAAATTATTAATCCCTATCCTAAAGTTTTTTTTTTAAATTGATTACAAAAAGTATTTTTTCGAACAAATTTGTATTCGCCCAAACTTTATTGTACTACTGTTTATGTATATATTTATGTATATAAACTTATTATTGCTCTGTACTTTAAGAGCATTGAGCAATCTATTTGTAGAATACACTGACATAATTTATATATATATAAATTTATATTTATGTTGTTTAAAATATTCGTTTATGTGATAATGTGCATTATTTATTTATTAAAAAAATATAAAATTAAAAATTGATATAAAAATATATGTAATATTATGAAATATATTACAATAGCTGTGTATGTGAGTAATTTATTAGTTAGCCTAGAGATATGTGAAGTATTATGTTATTTTTAGTTGTTAGTTAGTGTAGCGAGCTTTGTAATTTTTTTAATAAGAATTTATTTTCATGGTGGCACTTTGATATAATTTTGGTTCTTTTATTTAGCAGTTCCTCAGGTTTTGGATTTGATATAATAGTAAATTTCTCATACAGGCAAGCGAGAACCTTTTGGAAATATTTGAGTAGGGGGGTACAGACTTGAGAATAGACCATGTTAGAATAGGGGTTTCATTAAAATTATTTTTCAAATCCCAGACGTAGTTTGATAGGGCGGTAGACTTTATTTTTAATTTTATATATTTTTTAATATACAAATAATGCACACTATCAGATAAACGAATATTTTAAACAACATTAAACATATAAGTATTTCACAATTATTAGCTAACTAAAAACAAATTAATAATATCATCGACTCAACTACTAATCAATTTCCATCTCGTAATGATCCAAACTACAAATATATAATGTAACATCCACTAAACAAATCGTAGCAAAATTAAATTTATATATATATATATATATATATATATATATATATATATATATATATATATATATATACACACACACACACACACACACACACACACACACTTCCTTAATAAATAATAAAATAGTATTTATAAATATATTTTTAAAATATTTACAAGATATTTATAATTTTATTTTTATTTAAAAAATTTTCAAGTTATGTTAAATTTATAATGCTAAAAATAAATGTTATTTATTACTTTGTTTCTTTGCTCTGTTGGAAGTAAAATATGTTACACAAGCATGCGCAACAAATATGCCTACAAATATAGCTCCCACTATTGTTGCAATGACTGTTATGTAGAATTTCTTATCATACTCTATGTCAACATAAACCTTCTCCGCTAAAAAAACAATAATTATATATGTAAGAACAGAAACAATACTATATTAACTACTACATGTTTAAGCATGTTGGAAGGAAAAAAAGGTGTCAAGTAAAAAGAAGGTTGCAATCTTTAATTAAATTCCTACTTAATAATTCAATTACCTATGCAGCCAATAAATTAATTATTTATTTTGTGTTAAAAATAAGTTTTATCTAAATATACCAAAATACTTTACTGTCATTCTTTTCTTTTATATTCCTTAATTTATTTATTATATTGTTAACTTACATAAACTTATGAGCCTTTTTTTTTTAAGTTAAAAGAACACTTTTGGAAATGTCTCTAAATGTGTAAATTTTTTGTTCTTTTAGATCATAGTCCAAAATTCTTGGTTTTGTGAACCAAAATGCTTCAATGAATGTCATTCAGTACAGAACTATTAGATAAAAAACATAAATTTATGCAAAAATATTATTCCTATAATAAAAAATAAGGTAAATAAATAATAGAAACTTTGTAAGTGTTCTCCTGTAGAACAAGCAATTTGGACCTGAACTAGTTCTGATCAAAAAGGAAAACTTCCTTTTAGTGTCTGTCTGAAATGTGAGTCAATTAAACTTGATCTTCTTCTTTTTAAAGCCTCTACCAAAAAAATCTTGTAACTGTTTAGCAGACACTTTAAAAAGATCAAAGGTTACTTTCATTTAAAAAGCATTTTCAAAAGCTTATTAATACATACGCACACAAAAAAACAAAGAGACAAAAAGTTAATTATTAGGTAAGAGATTGAAAAAGTTATAAGTTTTGAGATTTAGTGCCAGCAGGGTCAGCTGTATTTAAGCCGAGAATACAGACACACTTGTGTGGTATTTGTTTTATAATGATTAACTATTTTTATAAACATAGAAATAAACATTTGCAAACAATAAAAAATTACCTCTGACAGGTTGAGTTACTAAAAAAAATATAAAATAAAAGTAATTTAGAACATTAAAATGTTTTAAATAATAAATTAAATGCGTATTAAAGTACATATAAAGTATAAAAATGTATGCATATAAATGCATATAAACAAACCTGTTACTGACTCAGAACACAGCCTTGTTTCTGTTTTTGTGACTGTAACCTGCACAGTTGTTTTTATAGTTGAATAACTAACAGAAGAAATGTAAACAGTATTTATCATTAATGATGTTATGAACTCAGTGAAAGTAGTTACTGAACAACTAGATACAGAAGATGGCAAAGTGGAACTGCTGCTAATAGTACTTTTGTCATAGGCTATTGAATTAGAAGTGGCAGATGATTCACACTCTAAAAATAGATATAAAGATTATAAAACAATTTAAAAAAAAAAACTGTTCAAAAATTTTTAAATGATAACAAGAAAAAATGATAAAATAATGCATTAATTAAAAAAGCTATAATTTATAAACATAATAAAGAATTAATAATCAATATAATATTGTATTAAATGGTTTTAGCAAAACAGTAAAAAATGCATAATTCAAATAAGGGCCAGATCAAAGGATTAAATTCAAATTGATGCTAACCCCTTTTATATATATATATATATATATATATATATATATATATATATATATATATATATGTATATATATATATATTTATATATATTTATATATATATATATATAAATTAGTAAAAAACACTTATCTAACTTCATCTTCTCTTGAAGTTTCACCATTGCTGGATCATCAGGAAGAGGAACTATTAAATATTATTTTTGAAATTTTTATATAATTTTGCTTCATTTAAGTACCAGGTTGACATACTTTTAAAAAACTTTTTTTTTGAAAATATTAGGGACTCATTAAATATTCGAGGGCCTTGAGGGACCCCTTGAAATATTTTTTATTCAAAAAAATTTTAAATCTAGTGTTTTTGAATTAGATAGAACACATTAATGGGGTCTCTGCATATATTTTTCAAAAATGTTGTTTTTTGGGACACCCTAATATATATATATATATATATATATATATATATAAAATATATATATATAAAATATATATATAAAATATATAATAAAATATATATAATATATAAAATATATATAAAATATTGATATATATATATATATATATATATATATATATATATATATATATATATATATATATATATATATATATATATATATATATATATATATATATATATATATATATATATAGTCTGTTAATTTTTAATACTCTCCAAATTTTGTTACTGTATTTTTGTTTGAGATTTATTTTAACTTGAAAGTTTTTTTTTGAAAAAATACAGAGTAAAGAAATTGAAAAACAAGATAACCTTGTATTAAGTTATAAACTATGTCTTTTTAAAACAATTGTTAACAGAAAATATACAAACAGTTAATATTTTTGTATATTAAATATTAGATTAAAACTTTATAAAAGATTTTAGACAAATATTTTTATATAGTATATTATTTTATAAAAACTATATACTATATAAAAACCAATATGGATTTAAATAAATAGCATTCCTAAACACAATATACTTTCAATAATAAACTACAGAACCATTTAAAAAAATTAAACTTACTTTTTCATTAATTTTCATTGATTTATCTAAGGCTTTTATTATTTCACAATATAACACTATTTCATAGTATGACCATTGAACAAATTAAAATTTTGAAAAAACAAAATGGCCTCTTTTACATCCATACTGTAAAAAACATCATCTAAGTAAAGTGCCTATTCTTAAGTCATAAGTAATATAGATGACTTGCAAACTAAAAGAATGACAGTTACAAACTTTTTGGAGTGTTTCTATTGATGAAAATATGCAACGAAAAAGAAAAAAGTAGTTAAAAACTTTATCATCAACAGAAACATGCTGCACATTTTATTTATAAGCCTCCTATTAATTTTAAAGATGGTTTTTATCACCATCCTCCTTTAAATGAAAATAATATTCTTAATATATATATAAAGTTAATATTTTCAATGTACTGCATTTTATGTTTGAATGTAAAACTCATATATATTCAATTTTGTTTTACAATTTTTATTCTTTAAAAGAAAAAAAAATAAATACAATTTAAGAATTGAAAATATTATTCATAATCTAAAAATTATTTCATGAACTTTTTCTCATTAAAAAGAAAACTGAAAAAAATCATTTTCTCAATATATATATATATATATATATATATATATATATATATATATATATATATATATATATATATATATATATATACGCATAAATATAAATAATATATATATACATGCATAAATAAAAATAATATATATATATATACATATATATATAATACATAAATACATACTATATATACAAATATATATATATATATATATGTGTATATATATATATATATATATATATATATATATATATATATATATATATATAAATATATATATATATATATATATATATATATATATATATATAAATATATATTTATATTAATATATATATATAATATATATATATCTTCTATATATATAAAGGGCAATGTGTGTGTGTTTGTTTGTTTGTTCTCTATAGAAATCCAAACCGCCGGACCGATCTCGATGAAATTTGGCATGGGAGTAGTCCTCGAGGGGGAGAAGGTTCTTAGCTGGGTTTTGACCCCATACCCCGACCCCCGGGGTCAGGGGGGGGACCAAAAATAGGCCCCCTGACCCCGGGGTCAGGGGGACCATTTTTTGGGCCCATTTTTGTGTACAGATATCAGGTAAGCCAGTTTAAATATTGGCCCGGGCAACGCCGGGTAACTCCAGCTATCAGGTAAGCCAGTTTAAATATTGGCCCGGGCAACGCCGGGTAACTCCAGCTAGTATATATATAAAATACACAAATAAATTATATATATACATATATAAACAAATATATATATATATATTTATATATATATATATATATATATATATATATATATAATATATATATATATATATATATATACATATATATATTGTGAAAAATTTAAGAACCACCAAAAAATAAATCATAATTTATTTCTTTTTGTAAACTTTTATTCAATTGAATATATTTTTCTGGTAATAAATTAATAATAATAAATTTTAGAAAACAGACAAACAAAATAAAGAATATTGATAATGACAAAAACTTTTTAAACAAATAAAAAAATGTATTTAATGTTTTATAGGTAACTTTTATTTTAAAAAAATTGTGAAAAAGATAAGAACCACAGAACAAAAAACGGTAATTTTTAACTAATACTGCGTAATTCTACCATGAATTTTTTGGCACTCGTTTATATGATTTGGCATTGAGTCTATTAAATTCTCTAAAATATGTTTGGGAACATTTCAAAGTATTGTTGGTAAAATATTGTGCAACTCCTCAAGGCTCCTTGGTGCTTTCTTGGCAATATCTTCATCAAGCCAACTCCAAAGATTTTCAATGCAATTTAGATCTGGGCTATTTGGTGGCCAAGTTTGACGCTCAATATTTTTGCTTTCGAACCATTCAGAGAATATTTTAGCCTTGTGACATGGTGCATTGTCTTGCTGAAAAATGAACAGAACGCTTTACTCAAGTGTATCAATTGATGGTTGATCAGTTGATGATGTATCAGTTGTTGTTTAAAATATCGACATAATAAATAGAGTTGAGTCAACCATCAAACAATTTAAATATACCAAAACCATAACATGTCATGCAGCACCATATTCCAACCGACCCCCTACCTTGTTTTATTCTTTGATCAATACAATTAAGATTATATTTTTCTGAAGGCTGCCTGTGAATCATAATTCGGTTTTTTCAGTTATCAACCTCGATATTCATCTCATCACTGAACATTACTGTCCTCCATTTTTCTGTAGACCATTCTTTGACGCTTTAACAAAATTCTTTTCGCTTTTTTATATGTTGTTTGGTAAGTCACGGTTTTAGAACAGCTTTTTTCCATAACATATTTTTAGCTTGTTAGTTTCCTACGCACAAGTGATGCTGATGCTTGACGTCCATTTGAAAGCTTCCATTCCCTTCCTAATTCATCTGACGGCATGGTTTGATTTTTCTTTGCCAACCTGATTAAAAGACAATCATCATTGCGTGCGTCAAATGGCAGCTTCCAGAACGATGGCAATCAATGCAAGATTTTGTCTCTTTGAATCTTTTGATGATTGTTAGCACCGAATTATGTGATCGCTTTATTATTTTTCTAATTTCAAGGGCGGTTTTACCTTCCTGGTGAAAATGCACCACTTACGAAAGTTTTATTCAAAAGTTTGGGACAGAAAAGTAATAAGATTTTATATGGGTTTTTTATAAAATACTTGTAATTAAATTTTTTAGGTAATGATAAAACTTGTTAATTTAACTATAAAATTCCATCTTCCTTATACTTATATCCTTATACTTTCTGCACGTTTCTGTTTTGCTGTTTTGTCAGCATTTTTCCGTTTTGCACTAACATAATGAATGAACAGTTTGAAGTCGTTACAGCTAATTTCAATAATGGAATGTTAACTATTTTACCCAAGTGCGCGTGGAAACGCAATGTGAATATAAAAATGTGCAAATGAAATGGGAATAGAAAATTAGGAAATAACTATAAGAAAGTTAAAGCTTCTGAATATTTTTAATTTTGTAAAAACGTTAAGTAAGATTATTTGATTTATTGTTAATAATATCCACACAATAGTTTTGAAGAAAAATTTCAAATTATTCTTGTGTTATAATCTACTAACTTTTTGACGATAAAAAAAAAGTGTTATTTATATAAGAAATTATAAAAAAATATATTTAATAATTATTAATTAATTTATGACAAAAATTAATTATTAAAAAAATATCAAGAAATATAAAAACCGTTAATCGTACATATTAAGTTAACAGCATTTTAAATACATTTCAAAACAACAAAAGCAAAAAATTTTAGCCACAAATTTATTCTTCAATACTATTAAAAGAACTTATTGAGTACTTGCGTTTTTGTTTGGTTGCGTTTTTTTTACCATTGAAGTTTAAAAAAATAGCGATCTGGCGCAGATAAAATACAAGAAGTTAGGAAGTATAAAAACTACATTGTTGAAGTAGTATAAATGCGCTGTTGTAGATACTACTTCAAACATTGATGAATGAAAGTCGTATAACAAATAGAAAGTTTTTTATACACACAGTCTTCCACAATTTTCAAATTTTAAGATTGCTCTCGCGACCCTGACCTCAAGCGCGCATAATTGTGCTCAATGACAACATATTATAATTTTACGAGCGTGATATAACACGCTTGGTAATTTTCTTCATCACAAGACCTGTATATATATATATATAATATATATATATATATATATATATATATATATATATATATATATATATATATATATATATATATACATATAATATGTATATATATAATATGTATATATAATATATATACATATATATATACTCAAATATATACATATATATGTATGTATATATATATATATATATATATATATATATATATATATATATATATATATATATATATATATATATATATATATATATATATATATATATATATACATCATGGCCTAGTATAGTGTCACTATAGTAGGTCATATATACATCATGACCTACTATAGTGACAGACAAGTAAATCTACCGCATTTTAAAAAAATGGTAGGCGGTAATAAAATGGTAATAAAAAAAAGCAAATTTAATATACATAAATCTAAAACTCGTCGCATATTAAATTAAAAAATCACATTCTTTTTCTGGAATGCACCATATTACAAATTATTAATTGAAGAGCATAGTGCTAAATATACTGCAGTAAAAAAGGATTCACTACAAATAGCCAAAACCTAACCATACCCAAATTTGTAAAGCACTAATATTTTTTTGATAATATGAAAAGTGTTAAGTCTTTTTACAGACTTTGTTACATCGTAGTTACCTCTGCATCCAGTGATACAACACTTAAAAACCATATTCTACAAATCTAATTATATAGCTCTGAAAAAAAAAGAAAATTTAATATACATAAATCTAAAACCCGTCGCATATTAAATTAAAAGATCACATTCTTTTTCTGGAATGCACCATATTACAAATTATTAATTGAAGTGCTAAAAGTACTTAAGTCGCAAAATAAATGTTTTAAGAAAACCTACTTTGATCAGCCATTTTGAATCCTTATTTTGAGGCCTTATATCTCTGTAAAGTACTTTTAGTACTAAGTTCTTTAATTTAAAATTTATAAATAAAAAAAATAAAAAAAACTCGCCTCCAGTTTTTTTTAAAGCTGTACGTTTACTTGGCCTGTCACTATAGGCACATTATGTCACAGTAGGCCATGATATATATATAATATATATATATATATATATATATATATATATATATATATATATATATATATATTTATATTTATATATATATATATATGAATATATATATATATATACATACATATATATATATATATAAATACTCTCATGAAACCTATTATTATAAACATTTATATAAATATTAACTTTGCTTTTTCAATTTTTGTTTTGTTTTATTTGTTAAACTTAGACATTATTTCATTTTATTTTGATAGCTTATATTTTACTTCATGTATATTTTACTTATAAAATCTTATATCTTAATTATTTATATAACTTGAATTTTGACTGGCTTGAATATTTTACATGTATGACAAATGTGTATTTATACACATGTAACTGATAAATTTATAAATATGTATTACTTATATATAAGTGAATATATGTGTGTGTATTATTTGGCAATTCAAAAGAACGGAAACTTAAAAATAATAAGTCAGTGGGTGTAAATTATTTATTAGTAATTAGTTTATAAAGCTGATAAATAAAAATTTACAATTTAGGTTATTTAATTTTAATTAGACTGTTAAAATAATAATTGGTATTTACATATTTAAAATTTAAAATGAGGTAAAATAATGCATGCATAATTTATAAATAATTTTAGATTTTTAAGAAAAAATAAATATAAAAAATACTAAAAAAATAAAAAAAATGAAAAAACTATTAGTGAATGGCATTAGTTAATTAGGTTTGTAGTTAGCTATGTCATTTTTTAGTAAATATTTGTTTTCATGGCAGCACTTTGATATAAATTCAGATCCCTTATCCTTAATTGATATCTTAAATTCAGATCCGTTCATCAGGTTTAATAAACCTGATGAACGACCTGTATTTAAAATATCAATTAAGTTCGTTCATCAGGTTTCGAATGAGAAATATTTGCAAGTTTTCCATTTAGGCAAAGGTGACACTTTTATGAAATGTTTGAATAAGGGGGAATGGATTTTAAAAGAAACCAGGCTAAAGTGGGGTATCATTAATTTTGCTTTTTAAGTCCCAAAAATAGCCAGATAGAGCCATTGTCTTTTGATATATTTTGTTCTTGAAGGATGAATTGTTGTTGTAATATATTGTTTTCCACTAACATATATACACACACACACACACATATATATATATATATATATATATATATATATATATATATATATATATATATATATATATATATATATATATATATATATATATATACATATATACATATATATATATATATATATATATATATATATATATATATATATATATATATATATATATATATATATATATATATATCTACGTATATATATATATATATATATATATATATATATATATATATGTATATATATATATATATATAAATATCTATATATATATATAAATATATATATATATATATATATATATATATATATATATATATATATATATATATATAGATATATATATATATATATATATATATATATATATATATATATATATATATATATATATATATATATACATAAATATATATATACATAAATATATATATACATACAACAATAGAAAATAGAAAAATTGAGGTCAGCAATCTTTTGAAGACCTCAAACACCCTCAAACCCGACCCTAATTCTGAGGGCTGTATTTATATATATATATATATATATATACACACACACACACATATATATATATATATATATATATATATATATATAAATAAATATATTTATACATATATATAATTTATTTGTAACCTCTTTAAGCTTTTCTCTATGGCAAGATCCTCATGTTCTTATTGTGAAATTAACAAAACTCATACTTCTTGTTTATAAGTATTTTACTAACTCTTTCATTGTAAGCTTATTTTTAATAAATTTAAAAAAGTAATTTTCAATGATTTTTAGAACTGTTATTTTTTGTAAAATTTGATTTTTTCACACACAATTTTTTCACACACAATTTTTTTCACACACAATTTTTGTGGTCTTTATATTGAAAAAAAAAAGAATTATAACAACTAATTTAACCTAATTTGCATGCCTCTTTCTTATTTTCAACTTCATAACTGTAAGGTAATCCATCACATTGAAAATAAGGAGAAATGCATTGTCGAGGTACTTTTCTTAAACAGTGTGATCCATTCCATATGTGATTTGAATATGATTCACTTAAGGTTAACCACTTTCCACAACCTAAAATTAAAATTTTAACTTTTTTTACAAAAAAAGTATTTTTGAAACTCAACTTGTGCTTTATAATTTTGCAACATACTCCACCAAGCTCAGATCAAAGGAGGTCTAGAAAAAAAAACTCAATTAATTTTAGGGTCCTGTATGGCATTTGTAACAAGCACTTTTTATTAAAAAAAATTTAGTGTATATTTTACATATTTTTATCTTTTGTCTTGATTTTGAATTTTAAGTTAATAAATCGCATTAATAAACTGCATTTGAAAACAAACAAAAAAAACACAGTATTCATGTTTATTTGAGTATATTAATATTTAGCTTGCTTGTGATTTGAAAAAAAAAAAATGGTATTAATATTATTCTTGGAGAAAAACTGAGCTCTTTATTGAGGATTAAATACGGCTAATAAATACATTAAAAAAAGATTTTTAGGCTACCTATTATATGGTGCAAATATAACACAAACTGCTGCAAAATAAAGATTTTATCACTCCCTGATAAAAAGAAAAGAAAATATTTTAAAAGATTTTGATGTTCATTGAACAGATGCTTCATTTTTTTTTTTAAAACATCTTCGCTTCCAACAAGGATGTAAGCAACCACTAATTAAAGTTGGAAGTTACTGGAAGAGAAGAGATGAAGATTGTAGGGGAAAATAAGGATTGACAGAGGACTTAAAAGATTGCAAATTATATGAATCAGGAAAACAAGATAAAGGAAGCAAATTCCAGAGAACTGATGTTCAAGAAAAAAAACTAGAGGAATAAGAGTTTTTGAATCACTAATTGGAACATTTAAAACTTTTATAATTATTTGAAAATTTTTTTAACTTTAGTAAATAAGTTAAAAAAAAACTTTGTATAAAAATTAAGTTAAAAAAAAACTTTGTATTGGAAAAAATCAAGTAAATTAATTAATAAAACCGAAAAATAAGTAGAGGTCATTGTCCTTCGTGGTTTTTCAAAAAACTACAAGTTTGTTGTACAAGATAAAATTCCAAATTTTCACTGGTACAAAATTTTAGCAAATTTCTATCCAACAGTAGTTTATAACAAAGTAAACAATATCTTTAAATGCAACTCAATGTTTCATCTCTGTTGTTTGATCGAACATGTTTAAAAATGTTCATCAATATAAAAACTGTAAACACTTCATGCCACCATAAACAATGATATAAAACTATGCTATTAAATGTACTATGCTACTAAATATAAATGGTTCTTTATTTACAATCAGTCACAATACATTTACATGATGGTACTGGTGAGATTGTGAAAAAAACTACCATCAGTTGCTATACTTAATAACTAACAACCATATATTTTTTACATCTGCAATGCTTGATTTTTGCCAAAATAAAATCATACGAATTACCTTTTACAACATATCTGAGTCAAATATGATAATCCAAAGTAAAATAACGGAAAGATACACAACAGAAAAAAACATTACCAGACATTCACAGATATCACAATTTCACATAAGTAGCCTCAGAATAAGTACTAAAGTTGTTACTCAACAGTTGAAATATTCATTTTTAATTGATTGTAAAAGAACATCATGATAACAATCCATTAGACTAGTTAAAGATATTTAACAAAAAAGACAAAAAATAACAATTTCTAAGTAAAATTCATGCATCTATGTTCTTTTAAGTCATATCATTGTAATTTTTTTATCTTTTATATCTCAAGATTCATTTCTTTTTGTACAAGGTGACAGAAAATCCAAGAAAATTGTTAAAATATTTTGAAATCAAATTTTTATAGAAAAGCTTTGATTTTCCTTTCTTTTATTTTTGAATTAAAAAATAGATATGTTAAAATAGATAAATTAATATAAAAAGTTAAAGTAAATTGTGTGATGCCGTTTTATTTACAAAATTATTAAGTACTTAAAAAAAAGTCATGAAGAAATTGAAAAAAGAGTATCTATATATCTGAAACTGCAAGGAGTTAGATACTAGAATTAAAGTTGAATTATTTTTATGAATGTAAAAATGTGAACCAAGCAGGGCTGACGACACGAGTTTCAAAGTGGAGGGGCATAATCATTAATTTTTGAAAAAATGTTCTTTATATCTAAAATTCTCTAAAATAAATTTTTAAAAATGTCCTTTGGAAAAAAAGTGGAGGAGGAAAGAGGGGGAACGTGCCCCCCTGGCCCCTTCAGTGTCATCAGCTCTGCCAAAAATAATTAAAAAAAAAAGAATTGATCAAGGTAAAATATTTGTTAAAACAAAATTCAAAAGTTATGTGCACCTTTTTCGTAACATGAAGCTGTTTGACAAATGTCACACATATTGTTTTCAACTTCATTTTTTGTACAAACATATATTTTCAGCTTTAAAGTAAACATTCTTTTTGAAGGATTGCCTCTGCAGCTTCCACCAATACTTTGGTTAAGCTTGCTTTCTGTTTGCTCAGATGTACCTTTAGAAAAAATTATGAAACCATTATTTATTAGTTATTTATAAAAATTACTTATTTTCCAATATATTTATTTTTTAGAAAACAATTGTTTACTTAAAGCTTGTTTAAAATGTGTGTCCTATGCACAACTGTAAAAAAACAAACACAAAAAATGATTGTTTAGTTGACCATTTATGTTTTAAATCATTTTGTGTTCTATGCATAAACATGTCAGGTGGTCAATTTATCAAAATAACAGGTAAAAATACAAATATAGGATATAAAAAACTAAAAATATATAAGCATATAAAAAAAATAAAATAAAATAAAAATAAATGAAACAAAACTTAAATACATAATACATTTTTTTTTAAACTTAAAAAATTATAATAAAAGATTTAAAAATACTTATTAAATAATAAGTCATTCCAGCCACAAATTTTGGTTTAGATTTTGAATCCAATGGATTGTCATCAAAAACAATTAAGTGTGAAAAATCTTTACTGCAAAACCAAGCAAAATTTGATGAAGGTAAAACTAAAATTAAAAAAATAAAAAATAAAAAAAAAATTATTTTTTGTAAAAACTATTTGTAAAACTTTTTAATATTCTGATTTTCTTTTTGATTGTTATGTGTTTCTTATGTTATGGTTTTATATGAATGAAATGTTATCTGCATGCATCCTATTTGTAAACAATTTTAGGTGCATACACTAGGGTAATAACTATTATTATTATTTTTTTGTAACGAAACTGAAACCCCTTACATTCGTGGAACAATGTATAAAAATGACAGTAGCAACATTAATTTTTAAAAAAGTTGAAAAAAGTTCCCCCACCTTTTTATTTACTTTTGTTCACTTTTTGCGCAGTTTGACTGTGGGTTTCAATTTTACAATGAATTTTTATGACGTTCTAGTCTACTTTTAATCAGGTTCTGGTAAGCTGTTTACATTTGTTTATAAATAAAGCATTCACAGATGGTTGTTAATTTTAATTTATTAGTTTTTGATTCCAACTATACTATACTATATGACCTCTTGCCAGCTTGGGGCAAGTTCTCTCTATATATCTATTTTATATTTTATTTATCTTCTATTTATAAAAAAATAAATAAAATATAAAATAATTATATAGAGAATAATTATAATTTCTATTTTTTATTTCTGTAGAATACTTTGAAACATTAGAAATATTTTTAAATATTTTGGATAAAATCTTGTTTTCAGTGCAAAATTGCAAGTCTTACAAAGTGGAAGAGAAGTGAAAGACATTAATCATCTTGAAACCAAAATAAAATGTCTTATAGAAAATACAGCAACAGTGTAAAGTCAAACAAATGCATTTGGACGAAGAATCTACTCTCCTCTTCTAAATAGAAAAAGGATCTAAGGATTTCATCTGTTGAAAAGTTAACCAATCTCACATGGAAGCCAACAAATTCAAAATCTTGGAAACTTCACTTTTCTGTTCAATAGCGTTAAACTGCGACTGGTTAGAACCAAAATTTTGATTACGGATATAGAATTTCTCTGGAGGGAAATTCTAGACTTTCCATTATTATCCAGCGCACTCATCAGAAAGAAACTCAATAGTCTAATTGATCTATATGACAAAAACAAAAAAAGAATCATCTAATAAATTCACTGGAACACTTTCTCAGTTAATTGATGTCACCAACATTAATGGAGAATGGAAAAGCACAGAGGATGAATAACTCTTTTTCAAAAATTTCAAAGCAAAAATCCCTATTGTCTCCAGATTATCTATCAGATCAGGTTATCCTGCTACTGGTAACATGTAACCTAGTACAATCTGCTTCATGTCCTGCTGCCTTGTAGGATATGGCTTTTTAGGCAAAGGCTAGGAAATGCCAACTCCGATTTAAAACACCCCCTGCCTTGATGCTCTTGGTTGAATAAAGACTAGAGATGGTGTCTCGATAAAAATACTCATCTTGGGCAGATGTTAAATGCACCCGGCTACTGTCTTGTAGAAAGCCTCCTAGGCAAAGACTTAAGGGTAAACAGATTCTATCTGTTGACCAGCCTCGCACCCCTTCTTCATCTATTAGGCTGACGCAGATGTATTTTTATTACATTGTTTCCAGTTTAGGATGTTGAATGCTGGATCTTCTTGACTCAATGCATGGGTTTTGCTTGTGTCTCTGTTTTTATGACTAGGCAACTCATTCTATTATCTCCTAATGAGGGTACAGCTCTAAAACTCAGTTTTATGGTTCTGAGGCCGGCTGGTAGTCAGGTTTCCCAAACTCTGCGGTAGCTCTCAGAGAGGCTGATTCCATCAACAGCTGAAAAATATCAAAGTATTAACAGTGCCATGTTGCGCATGGATGGGGTCCCTGTTTGTACTTTTGGTGTGCATTTCGGAGGCCACATTTGGAGCCCTTTGTTACGGCTTAGGGTTTATTAGTAGTAAAGAGGCAATTGCTTGGGCTATTAAACGGTGTTCTGAGTACTATCTATGCTTTGAGTCAAGTTCTTCAATCTAATTTAAAAATGAATATAGTACCAAAAACTATAAAACACAAAAAACCATCATCATCACCAAGTTCTCTAAACCTATCATTCACTAATATTCGTGGTCTTTGAAGTAATTTTCTTCTGTTGAGTCTTATCTCTTGCAAAGTTCACCAAACCTACTTGCTCTTTGTGAGACTAATTTGAGTTCGGCTGTCTCATCTTGTGATCTTAGTGTTGATGGTTATCTTCCTCTAATTCGTAAAGACTCTAATAGTCACATGCTTGGCCTTGGCATTTACATTCATAAGAATTCAGCCATTTGTCATAAAACAAGGTTTGAATCCACAGACTTCATGTGCTTTCGCTTAGCACCACTTCACTCTATTGCCTTTCTCCTTGTGCTATATCGCTCTCCTTCATCTCAAGACTGCACTCTTTTTGACGTTATTTCAGATAATATTGACCAATATCTTTCTCTTTATCCATCAGCTAAAATAGTTGTTGTCAGTGACTTTAATACCCACCACTCTGAATGACTTGGCTCTAGTGTCAGTGACTCTGCAGGCATTAAAGCCCACAACTTTTGCCTTAATCAATCCCTAACTCAAATAGTCAACTTTCCAACTCGCTTTCCTGACAACCCAAATCATCTACCTTCTCTACTCGACTTATGTCTTGTTTCTGATCCTAGTCAGTGCTCAGTTTCTTTACATTCACCCTTAGGTGCATCTGATCACAGTTTGATCTCTCTAAAACTAATATCTCATTCTTCTTCATCACCTGAATCCCCCTATTATCGAACCTCTTACAACTACAGTAAAGCTGACTCGGATTTTTTCTGTAATTTTTTTTGTGATGGCCCTTGGGTAGAAATCTTTCGTCTTCCTGTCGACAAATGTGCTTCTTAAATAACTTTGTGGATTCAGGCTGTATGGAATCTTTTGTTCCCTTTCGACAATTCCAGGACGAGCCTCACTCTCCTCCATGGTTTTCCTCACACTGTGCTGCTGCGATTGCCAATTGAAACCGTTACTTTCATATTTATCAGCAAAACAATTCTCCAGAAAACAGACGTCTGTTTATTACTGCTAGAAACAATTGTAAAAAGGTTTTGTCTAACGCCAAAACCTGCTATTCTCAGGTCATGAAATCTTGTATCTCCTCTCAAAAATTAGGCTCTCATGACTTCTGGAGAATCTTTAATAATATCAATAATAAAGGCAAATCTATAATTCTAACTCTCTTGTATGGTTCAGACTTTGTCACCTCACCTAAAGACAAGGCCGAATTGTTTCCTAAAAACTTTTCATCAATATCATCTCTTGATTCCACTAGTTGCGTTCTACCTGATATTGCCAACAAACAGGTTGATCCATTGCTTGACATTCATATCACTTCAGCATCTGTATCTAAAGTGATTTCCTGTCTAGACTCTTCAACAGCTTGTGGCCCAGACAACATACCAGTTATAGTCTAGCAGAAGTTTTCTCCGGAGCTGTCGTCTATACTTTTTAAAACTATTCAACAAGTGCTTATCAGAGTCTTGTTTTCCAGCCTTCTGGAAAGCGGCATCCATATCTTCAAAAATTCTGGAGAGCGATTCGATTCATCTAACTACCGTCCCATAAGTCTTCTTCCTAACTTAAGCAAGGTTTTTGAATCTTTAATTAACAAACACTTAATCTCTTATCTTGAATCTAATAATTTACTTTCTGATCATCAATATGGATTTTGGTTTTCTCTTTCTACAGCTGATTTGCTAACAGTAATAACTGACAGGTTTTATCAGGCATTAGATGAAGGTGGAGAGGTTAAGGCCATCGCTCTTGACATTTCAAAAGCTTTTGATAAAGTTTGGCATGCTGGTCTTCTCCATAAGCTTTCTTCTTATGCTGTATCCGGCAACATCTTTAAGATCATTCAATCCTTCCTTTCCAATCGTAGCATAAAAGTTGTCCTCAATGGACAACACTCTTCTTCTTATTCTGTAACTTCAGGGGTTCCGAAAGGTTCTATCCTTGGCCCTATACTCTTTTAAATTTACATTACCGATCTTCCAGATACTCTCACATCTAAGGTGGCATTGTTTGCTGATGATACTACCATTTATTCTTGTCGTGATAAGAAACCAACACCCTCTGATTGCTTGGAGGAGGCATTTGAGCTTGAAAAGGATCTCACTTCTGCTTCAGCATGGGGCTCACAGTGGCTGGTGAACTTTAATTCAGATAAAACTCAATTTTTTTCAGCCAATTGTTATCGCAATAATTTAGATCTTCCTATATTTATGAATGGTGATGTACTCAATGAGTCACCTACTCTTCATCTTCTAGGATTAACTCTTACTTCCAATCTTTCTTGGAAACCATATATCAAATCGGTTGCAAAATTAGCATCTGCTAAGGTTGCATCTCTTTATCGAGCTCGCCACTTTCTTTCTCTGGATTCTATTCTCTATCTCTATAAATCTCAAATCCGGCCTTGTATGGAATACTGTTGCCATATCTGGGGCGGATCTTCTAATGATGCCCTTTCTCTTTTAGATAAGGTGCATAAACGCATTGTAAACATAGTTGGACCAGCTCTTGCAGCCAACCTCCAACCATTATCACATCTTCGTAATGTTGCTTCTCTTTCTCTTTTCTACAAATACTATAATGGGCACTGCTCTAAAGAGCTAGCGTCTTTTGTGCCACCTACAAAAATTCATTCTCGTGCTACGCGTCATTCAATTAAGTGCCATCCTTTTTCTGTGACTGTTCCTAAGTGCTCCAAAAACGCTCATTCGTCTAGTTTTTTTCCTCGAACATCAGTTCTTTGGAATTCGCTTCCTTTATCTTGCTTTCCTGATTCATATAACTTGCAACCTTTTAAGTCCTCCGTCAATCGTTATCTACAATCTTCATCTTTTCTCTTTCAGTAACTTCCAACTTTAATTAGTGGCTGCTTGCAGCCTTGTTGGAAGCGAAGATGTTTAAAAAAAAAAAAAAAAAGATTGATGGTAAAAAATTGCAAGGGGAAGAGTATCAAGTTGTTCTACTGAAAAATATGATAGCTGAAATCAAACTTGGTATACCTAAATGTGAGAATAGGTCTGCTGCATCCATTCATAAGGAACTATATCAGCTAAATAATGAACACAATGCTTGGGTAAACATTAGCATGATAATCTGTGACACGTCCACAGTAAATACTGGTCACCTACACGGGATTGTAAAGCTCATACAGGATGACCTTGAGTAGATGTTTTGAGCAAGAGCTTTTAGAAACCACAGATTGATAGATGATGTTAAAATCATCTGTCACAATGATGATGTTAACATCATCTGTTGCAATGATGATGATAACATCATCATCATTATAAAACAACTTCACATTGGCCTCGAATCAGCTGAAAGAAACTCCCAAATTTACATTAGGCAAGATGGAATTCATGTGCAATATATACTGTTATAGCATTCTTTCTGATGCCAAAGAGGCGTAGCATCCTTGCTCCAGCATGAAACTTGATCTGCTACAAATAGACAAATGCTTGGTTCCATTCACAACACTACAATGAAACCTCCTTCAATGAACTCTATTCCTCACTCATCAAAATAAAATGCAAGATGGCAATTAAGTATTTAAAGACGCATCGGTTAATAGAGGAGTCAGTAACTGACATTCCCAGATCTAACCAAATTGCTAAACGTGCTGTAAAACTAATGGAGGAAATTTATGCAAAATCAAGAAAAATTGATCTTTTGAAGTTCATAAGATATATTTTTTAAATATTTCTTGTATATTTTATACAGATTAAAAACTGTTCTGTTTCTTTTTTGTTAATAAAAATTGCTTAGTTATTACCGTTACTCTTTTGAATGATAAAAAAAACATGTCCTTTTTTTGAAAAAAGTTTTTCACTTTTTTTTCCGAAAAGGAGGCCTCTTTTTTTCTTTTTTTTAAAAAAAAATGCTATTTATATTCTAAATAAAATAAAAAGTTTCAATTGCAAGTGATTTCATAATAAAATAAAATTTTTTCATTACCCAAGCATACACTTTATATTTATACTATTTTATCCTAAGGCATTTCTCATGCATACAATGCATTCTGTATTCATATGTAATATGAATACAGAATACATTGCATACATAATACAAAAAAAAAAAAAATGTTAATTTGATAAACAAAAAATTAGTTCTGTTTAATACCATTTTACTTTTATACTTCAACATTGTTGTTAAATTATTGATGGTGTAATGGAACCATGTACCATCATTAATTTTTTAAATGTAAATTCCTCCAAGAGTGACAAACCATGATGACTTACATAAGGCAAATAGAATAGAAATTGATGCTTTAAAAAATTAAGTAGAATTGAAATTTAAAAACGTGATGGCAATTATAAATGTTAGCCCGATTGACTATCAACATGCTTTATTTGTTCCTGATTCTAGATCAAGCATGTTTTCTTTGATTATCTTCATCTAGTAGTATTGTTTCAGTATTTTGTTCCAGTAATATATAATTTATAATATAATTATTTTTACAAAATATTCCTGTTCCAGGAATATTTTGCAGTTATTTGTTCCAGTAATTTTTTTAAACTCAGTGAATCAATTAATGGGACTTTGCTTGTGTATCCTCGGCAGTGTTTATGCAAGTTTTTGTGTCTCCTACTAAAGATACAGCTCTAAAATTTAATTTAATGGTTCTGGGTAGCTCTTAGAGAGTTAGATTCCATAAACACCTGTAAAATATCAGAGTATTAAAAGTTTTATTGTGTGTATGAAATGTGTCCTAGTTATTGTTTTTAGTGAGAATTGTCAAGACCACTTAAAAATTCTTTAGTTGCAACTTTAGATTGACTAGCAGGAGTCAACTCCATAAACTTATTGGTTCGACTGGCAAGGACTATCTCTGACTGAATAACTTTGGTTTAACTCAAACTTTCTTAAAACTGTTTTGAACTCCTTGAATTATATTATTTTTATTATATTATTCTTTACTAATAAAAATCTCTGGTAAAGTTAAACCTTGGATCAAACATTTGTTAAGATAAACTATATTATGTGCTCTTTAGCAAATTACTTCCAATAACTCAAAAGGAAAATAAAAAAATACAAAGTACTGTGTTTAAAAGAATCTTGAAGAAGTTGTTGTATTGTCAATTTTTTTTTGGTTAAAATTTTTACTTTTGGGTGTAGAACATAAATAATATTTTTATTTAAACTAATATTTTACAGCTGCCAAAATTCAATTAAACAGGCTCTTCGCTTTATTTTTAACAATTTTGCTTTTAGTTTCAACTGAATTACATTTTTTTAAATACTGAACTATATACTTGTGCAATATTACTTTTGAAATCTTATAACATCGCTATTAACAAACATTTTCATAAGTTATTAGAAAAAATAGTACCTCTTTTTTTCAGTAATTTTGAAAAACTATTGCCTATAATTAATAATCAAGTTAGGATCAGACAAAATTTCGGGCAATTTAAAAATGCATTCATAAAAGTTTTTAATATAATAAAAACATATGTGCCAAAACAATAACTTATATAATGTTTAATTAAGATGTTAAGTTGTTTAATCAAGTAATTTAGTTAACTTTAATTAATACCCCGTTCATACTGACGATAAAACACGTTTTAATTGTCGTATTTTAAACGCGTTTTACATTTTACTATTCTCATCAAATTTAAAATTGGTTTTAATTAAAACACGCAACGTTAAAAGTTGTTTTAATAAAACAACGTCGCGAGGTTGTTTTAATTGCGTTTTATTACCCTGAACTGTTTTTAAATGGCGGAGGAAAAAGCTGTTGCTGAAGAAAAAGTTAAATCTAGAAAGAGAGCTAGACATTGGGATGATGAGGAAACAAAAATACTAATTAGTAAATGGTCAGAAGATAATATCCAAGAAAAGTTGAAGTCATGCACAAGGTTTTGTTTTGTTTTTTTCAGTTAAGTTGGATCAAATTGAAATAACTTGTTAAATAAAATCAAACCACTCGTTACTAAATAGTTTAAATAAATCACAAATAGACAAGAAGTGATTACGAATTACATTAATATTGAATAAACAAGGAAATGAATGTTTATAAATTGTACTTTTTACAACAAGATATTTATTTCTCTTTGATAGTTAGCACAATATATATATATATATATATATATATATATATATATATATATATATATATATATATATATATATATATATATATATATATATATATATAACTTCATATTTTTTGGATTTTAGAAAAGGAAAAATTTGGGAGGAAATTTTGCTATTCTTGCAAGCTTCTGGATATGAAGACAGAGATAAAGAGATGTGTAAAACAAGAATTCACACATTGACAAGTGCATATCGCAATTATATTGATAATAAACGAAATACAAGTGGGACTGGTCCTTCCAAAAAACCATCCTGCTTTGATGAAATTGATAAGGTTCTTAGCGACAAACCAACCACATTACCAACTTTTTTGAAAAGTTCCTCAGGCATGAATGTTATTATTGAAAAAACTGCAGAAGTGAATAATTTTAATAATTGTGTTAATGAGTTAGTAAACTGTGAACATATAGACATTGAAACTACTCCGTCAAGTTCTAAATCTGAAGAGTTGGTAAAAAAAGATAATAGTTTTTACTTTAAAAAATCCAAAAAGAAAAAATCAAGAAGTGAGGTAATGTTTGAACAATTAAATGCCACTGTTAATAAATTTATGACCTCTCAGGCTGATATTGATCATAAAATTTTAGAAAGTATTTTAGAAAACCACAAACAAGAAGAATCATGTGTTATATTAAAAGTTCGTCAAGTTGAAGATTTATATTTTATTGAAATAGAACTTTCATTGGCAGATTTGACACTAGAAAAACTTACTTGCACAATAAAAGAGGAATTTTCAGTTCAAGATAATGCATCTTTATTGATTACCAAGTTACCAAATGTACTTATCCGAAATGATAAGGATGTTAAACGTCTTAAAAGTGGGACTGAGATAGAGTTTTTAATTATGATTAAAAAAATGTGAAGCAATTTCTTTGTTTTGTTATTTTTTTCTCAAAATAAAATAAACCATGCCTTTTACAACATTGTTTGAAAAAAATCATTTACAACTAAACAGTTGTAAAATAATGTTTTTTTATGGAATTTCTAATAAACTCAGCTTTATTGTCAAGTTCAATGCAACTGTGGTTTAATATAGGGTTTACTAAGTCAATTTCTGTTTGTTCAATCCATTCATTTAAATACTTTTGCTTTGTCAAAGTACAGAAGTTATGTAGTATACAACATGTTGTAACAATATTGACTGTGTGTTCAACTGTTGTATCTAATCTCTTTAAAAGACATTGAAATCGACCTTTTAATCTTCCAAATCCATTCTCCACCACCACACGACATTTACTAAGAGAAACGTTAAACTTTGCTTCTTCTATACTAAGATTTCCACGATCTGAGTAAGGTTTCATAAGCCAATTTTTAAGGGGATATGCTGAATCACCAAGGATAAGAGGACCAATTTCAATATTATCAATTATTTTAGATAAGTTTGTAGGTAAAAAGGTTCTAGCCAGACACTCTTTATATAAGGGAGAATTTTTAAAAACCCTTGAATCGTGTGATTTGCCAGTCCACCCTACAAAAATATCTCTAAATAAATACTTGCTGTCTACCAATCCCTGTAAAATAATGGAGTGATATTCTTTTCTGTTTATATAGTCCTCTGAATTTTTATGAGGAGCCTTTATTCTTATGTGACATCCATCAACTGCTCCAACTACTTGTGGAAAACCATATAATTTTTCAAAACTTACTATAATCTCCATTGTTTCTTCCCTTGAGGGTAAGGAAATGTATTTCTTCATTAAGTTATCAACAAAATGTTTACAAATTCTGTGAACTATTGTACAAACAGTTGATTTTCCTAAGCCAAATAAATTGGCTATTGTTCGGTAATCTGCAGATCCACTTAAAAAGTAAAGTGTCACAGCTAACTTCATTTCTAAAGGCAAGGATTTACGAAAGTTAGTGCCTTGTATAGGCATAAAAGGTGAAACTTCCTTGCACAGATAATTAAAGGTTGCTTTAGACATTCTTATGTTTTTTATCCAATCATCTTCGTTCCAACAGTTTACCATTGTTTCGTACCAAAAGCTTTGACTGCGAGGTTTAGTCCAAATTTTTCTGTAAACCGCAAAATTATAAGCAGTAATACAGTTTATCAGTATGTGCTGCAATTGCAGTCTTCTTTTTTTCCTTGATATGTACAATAATACTCGTAACTTCGAGATCAAGTTTTTCTTTGAGAGCGCCATTTTCGAACGTTAATATAAATACTAAAGAACGTTCAATCTGAACGCAAGAAAACTGAAAACATGTTTATTATAAAACTATGTTTACATTAAAACATGTTTATTTAAAACAGAATTTAGTGTGAACTGGGTATAAGATGTTTGTGTTTGCGGTACATTATAATTAATAATTTGATTATCAATACATAAGTTGTTTAATCAAGAGATAGGGCTTACAGATTAAAATTACTTTCTAGCCCAGCATTCTGGACTAAAAAGTAAATTTCAATCATAAATGTTTTAATACGATTTTCAATCAGGATAAATTGTTCAATCAGAAATACAACTAGTAAAAAGGGGGAGATGTAAGTTCGCTATTTATTTTTCGATATGTTTCTTGTACAAATTTATACAAATTATATACAAATATTTTCTTTAGCATCACTAACCAAAAGCCAGGTAAAAATGAGCGCAGTGCACTTTGTATATTTTTGTATCAAATACTACATGTTGAGTATTTTATATATGTAAACAAAAAAAAGTACTTTAAGTTTGAAAACAAAAAAAGGATAAACACAACTTTATTAAAATTAAAAAATGTTTTACAAAATATTATACAAATTATGTAACAGTCATGAAAATCATATAAAAAATATTTTTAATTGGTATTTTTTACAATGAAAATTGGTTTTTGACAAAGGTTTTACAAATTTTACTGCTACTTTTTAATATTTTAAACCTGATAATATGAAGTGTAACAAATTCATAAAAAATAAATTTTTTTATTTTTATAAGCAATATGTTTTTTTTTTTCATTTATTATTATACATAGATAAAATACAACTTAACCAAATACACAGGCACACACAAATTTTTTTTTGAAACTGTTTATAACAGAAGCTGTGATTATTTTAACGTTGCCATTAACTACAAGAACTCTAGTATCACAACAGGTTACCTAAAACAGATAAATTTCGACCGTTTAATGCATAAACGAGATAACTCAAATAAACAAAACTGTGCAGAAACAATATAAAAGTATTTCATATGCCCATATATCCACTTACATGAACTTTAATTGTTATTTTTTCATATTTATGTATTAAAATCATTACTAAAAACAAAATGACGCATTTGTATAATAATGTCTTAGAAGTAAGAAAATCTGTGAAAACCGGCTGCAATAAAGTTGATTTTACAAAAAAGTGGAGTTATCTTGTTTGCAGATAAAACCAGTGATTTCCAGCTTTAATATGTAATGTTTTTTTGAAATTTATATTTTATGTTATAATAACTTTATTTAAGATTAATCCGATGATGTAATTATGCAATATTCATGAACAAAACTAATTGTTACTTTTACAAAATTGATAATGATTAATTTGTAAAAAAAACAACCTTTTAAAGATTATGTTAACAAATATTTCATTATATTACTTAATTTAGTAATCAAGAGTGTTATAAATATTAAGAATTAAATATAAATATAGAGTGTTATAAACATTAAGAATTATGTATAATAAATACATTTACTTTGCATTTTATTGTTATTTTGACAATAGTTCCTCTTGTTTCAAAATCTCGATTTCTTTTAGTTAAAATAACTATTTTTGTATGCCCAATAAACAGAGGTGAGAATTAATTAGCATAAGGGTTGCAATTTTTCAAAATCTAAGATTTCTAAAAACAATTTAAATTTTTTAAATACTAACTAAATAACTTGAAGTTTGTCTCGCATCTATGTGAAAGATTCTTATGTTATAAACGTGTTTAAATAATCAAGTCGACACATTTAACAATGTAAAGAGTCAATTTTCATTTTTTCCAATATTATTAAATGGTAAGAATTTCAATAAGCTCTTTTATAAATAATAATAATAATGCTGGAATTTAGTTGAAACTTTTTGAATAAGTGTGCTTATCCACTTTAGATTCTAGTTCTAACATACTGTAGTACAAATTAATTTAAATATTTGTCAAAGAACAACATTTTTATAAAATTTTATACCTAGCCGATTAATTTTATCATGCTGATTTAGAAAAAGCCTATAGGCTTTTTCAAAATCAGCATAGTCGACAAATTTCGAGTGAACGTTTGCCGCAAAATCATGAAATCTGATTAAATGGCTTCCATCTGTATTATTTCAATACAGATGTCAATTTGAGCAGCCAATTACTTTATCTACAAAATAGTATTAATTTGGAAAACAAATAAATACTATAAATTTCATATTTATTTGTTTTCGATTCGATTTTTTTTTTGACATTTTGCACAATTTTATGCAAGTTGATGATGTAAAATTTAATTTCATGCATTTTGTTTATATATTAAATTGACTAAATTTATTCAGGAAGATTAAGTAATTTATATATTTCTGTAATTTATAAATGATTACGTAGTTCATATATTTCTGTAAACTATTTTCAGGGAGCTAGCTTAGAATTGAAGCCGGTTTTGGAATTTAAAATAAATGTGAGATCTAGGGCTAATTGAGGATCCCAGTGATCCAGTTTTTATAACTTTTTCACATTTTAATTGATTTGGAATTACCAATAAGGATTTTAAAAGACTTTAAAGAATAAACATCACTTGCTAATTATTATTCTGAAAATGCACTTAAAATACCTTACATTAATGCTCAAAGGAAAACTAAACAATAATTGGATACCTTTATAAAACAATAAAATAAAATTAAAAACTTTTTCTGCTTATCATGACATTTAAAAAAAATTTTCAGGTAGTTTTTATATGGAGAAAACTGTCAATTCTCAAAAAATGCATTTGATGAAGTGGATAGTTCATTAAAAATGTTGTTTAAACTGGGTAGGGCTGGAGTGGTAAAATTTGACGCAAAATCGACAGAGTTATTATATTCAGTGATTCTCTAGGGATTTGATTATTTGTATAACCTAATCCCTAGAGAACTGGTTTGATACTTGTTCTTTAACATATATATAAAAATACATTTTTTAAATCACCTCAAATAAACCTAGTATAACATAAACCAATATTTTTGCGATAAAGATCATAGTTTTAAAATTATTTTAAAAAACTAAGTGGCTTTTAAAAGTGTAATGCATCGTAAAAAATGTTAGACAATATTGTAGCATTAAAAAATGTAACCAATTGAAACATAATGTAATGTAAAAAATAGTAAAGTGCTTAAAAATTATAAAAAGTATGCCATAGTGTTGCGAATTGGAATATTTTTCATTATTTCGTGACAAAGTAACCAATTGAGACAAAACTATAATATATTTATAATAAAATAAAACATGATAATTAGCAGTATAACAATGATAAACAAGTATTTATTAAATTAAGTTTATTTAATTATAAATAAAATATGGTAACTTTGATCCCAATTTATGAAGGAGTGTAACGTAAAATGTTTTAAGAGCTACAAATTGTTTTTGTGATTTTATAATAATAATAAGTATCAATAAATATCAGTAATTAATAACAAATGTTTAAGCATTTGCAAGCAAGCTAACTAACGAAGCTCCGCTATGATAAATGACATGTTTTTTTTTTTTTATTTCTTTATTTCAACTTTTGGCATTATTTTAATTTTAGTTTTCCTACTGATGAAACTTAATTTAATTAAATTATATTTTATGAGTAAAAATGTTTATCTATTTGTTGTTAATTTAAATTATATTTAAAAATAGGCTGACATTTAGGGTTAAAATCTAAACCAACACAATTAACAAATAGTTTTGATTACTGGAAACATTACAAAACAGATTTAACTGTTAATTATTTTGCTAAGTACCATGCTAATTGCTATTTTAAGCCACTTTGTTGTATTTGCCATATTAAAAAAATTAATATTTGTTACGCTAACAATGTTATTTTAATAACATTTTATTTTTGTTTTAGATTTTTACTTTATTTTTTTTTAAGAATAACACACACCTTATGTAACACATAAGGTGGGTGTTATACTTTATTTATGACATCTCACATTATATATCTTGCTTATTTTAAAAAATTGAATTGAGTAAGGAATTTTTTTTTTTTAATCAACATAGAAAATAAATAAAATTTTAAGGAAAATTTTAAAATCTTTTAATCTTTTAAATCTTTTAAAAAATTTTAAGGAAAATCTTAAAATCTGAATTTAAAATATAAAGCAAAGCTGTTTTAAAATGTTTTGCCTAATTCATTGACTTGTAACTGAGAATATTTTATTTGTTATTGAGAGTTATTTAATTAACTAAACAATGTAAAAACCCACTTGCATGGAGAAATATACACTCTATAGGTAAATATATATACAAAATCCATTAAAAAAACACACTGAATACAAAAGAAAAAAAAAATTTAGATTTATGATCTAATTTTATAGCAACATGTTATCTTTATCGTTACCAGATAAGTAAAGATATAAAAAAAAGATATAAAATTATAAAACTCAACATTATCTGAACTTAAACTTTTTTATGAAAAGTAACAAATTTTAATCATAAAAACTCACAAGAAGTGTTACATGTTTCATAATATAAAAATTGATCTTCATTAAGTAGATAAATTTTTTCAAAAAGATCAACTGCATTGGGAGGTTGAACTAACTGAAGAGAATTTAGCTCCGCTTTAGGACATATTAAATTAATTCGATCATCTATACGTACTTTGAGAGTTAAATTTTCACAAGAGAACCTAAAAAAAGAAGGTTTAAATATTACATTTCCGTTCCGTAAATTACCAAATAAGCAGTAAATATACAGGCAATATGGTGGGCTGTAAAAATCATCCTTTTTACAGTAATGCTATAACTACACAACATAACTAAAAATCATGATGATGATAATAGAATTTAATAGTATTAAATAATATATTTAAATTTGATTTAATAGTCTCTGCAACTTAAAAGTTTAAAACTTTTATCAAAACTTTGAAAGTTCTTTTATAAGACTCTTACAACGATGATGTTTTAAATATTATTTGTATAAGACGTTAATCCAGGTAATACAAATACAGGATAAAAATACTAATTGGTATACACTAAAATTAAAAAAAAAACAGAACCGAGGTAAATAAAAGCTTGTAACTACTTTAATCAACTTCAAAAGCATATACAAATAAACGAAATTAAAGACAAGCATTTTATTTTTAAAATAACCTTCACCCGTCTAAAAGAAGAATGTCATTCGAAAAAAATTTGAATGACTGAATAAGGTAACAGCAAAATAACAAAAAAGTGTTGAATAAAATGATTACTAAAATTTGAAATTTTAAAAATGGAGAGAACATTAAAACTTTCAAATTATTTGATTCCATGTTACAAATAGTAGCCAGAAAAAAACCTTGTATAAAACCAAGGATTTAGCAAATAAATAAAAATGTATATATATATATATATATATATATATATATATATATATATATATATATATATATATATATATATATATATATATATATATATATATATTTTTGCTCTTTTATCAACTCCATCACATAAATCTTGAGCCCATTATGCATTTCAAACAATTAACCAATTTTCTTTTATTCTTCTCCACAAATAAAGCAAAATCAAATACTTTTCTTTTTAATTTTTAATGTCAATTCCTTTTTATTAATTACTGCATGTCTTTTATACAGTGAACAAAATATTCTTAGCCGCACACAATTTTTATCAGATTTTTCATTATAGAGACTTAATTAAACGTTTTATTAAGAAATTTCTGTATGTGATATATTTATACCATTGTTTGTTAATTGATAATTAAAAGATAATTGATATCATTGTTTTTATAATTTCTTTATATAAAAAAATTTAGTTATTTGATTTATTTAAGTGCGAAATTTGTATAGACGCAGTTTTGTTTTATTAAATTTGAGATACAATTTTTAGTTTTGGTGTTGAAAAAATCAATTTAAATTGTAAGTAATTTCATAATTGACTTATAAAAATATTTTTCATAAATTTAAAATTCAATGTTTCATATTTTTAGTGAAATGGCACATGGAAAATTTTTAAATGACCATGAAAAAGGTTTAATTAAAGCATATAAGGATTCCGGGTTATCTAATAGAGAAATTGGACGAATAATTGGACGATCTAAATAGGTGATTAGAAACTTTTTGAAACTTGGGTCAGTATATGGCATCAATCACAAAATACGTAAAAACTACAAGATAACGAAAAGGAACGTGGAACAAATTCAACAATTAGCGACAAAACAAAAGTTAACTGCGAGTCAAATCATATCAGAATTAAGTTTGACAATCACTCCTAGACGTGTTCAACAAATATTTTCAAGATCTGATAATATAAAATGGCGAAAACCACTAAAAAAACCATGTTTAAAGCAAATACACAAAGAAGCACGACTTGAATTTGCCAGAAAATATATGGATTTTGGAGAAAAGTGGAAATATGTCGTATTTTCTGACGAAAAGAAGTTTAATCTTGATGGACCAGATGGTTTTAGCTATAACTGGCATGATTTGCGAAAAAACAATGCACATCGTTTGTCACGCAATTTTGGTGGTGGATCATTAATGACATGGGCAGCATTTTGTATCAATGGAAAGACATCGATATGTTTTATATCAACAAAAATGAAATCCATTAATTATACAGATTTATTAGAAGATGTCTTAATCGATTTTTTGGAAAATAACTTGGAAGATCAAGTCATTTTCCAACAAGACAATGCACCCATTCATAAATCAAGAGAAACTATGGCGTGGTTTGAATCCAAAAACATCGAAGTGATGAGATGGCCTGCATATAGTCCAGATCTCAATCCAAATGAGAACCTTTGGGGAATCTTATCTCGAAAGGTTTATGAAAATGGACGACAATTTTGCAGCATTCAAGAGCTTCGAGGTGAAGTCAATAGGTGTTGGCAAGAAATTCAACCAATGACACTCCAATCGCTCATTAATTCAATGCCAAATAGAATTTTTGAAGTGATTTAGAACCACGGAGGACCCACCAAATATTAAAATTTGAAAAAAATATTTTTTTCCTTTTCATTATTTAATTTTTAAAAGTGCGTCTAACGAAAATTCGCATATGAAAAGTGCATTCCTTATTATTTTTTTTTTTCTATTTTTAATGTGATATATTTTTATTATAAATACTTTACTAATAAAATACTAAATAACTAAGCTATACAATAAAAATCATATTTTCTTTTTTACCTAATAAATTTTCCTTAAAAATTAAAATTTCGAATAAAAATTGTGTGCGGCTAAGTAAATTTCGATCACTGTATTTCATATTTTTTAAATTTTCTTTATTCTGTGGTAAAGTTATTTCGATTGACGAGATAGAGCATCCACCATTACTGTTTATTGGGATAGAAGCTATATTATTTAAATTAATTTTTATTTGGTTTATAGACACTGTTTCATTTTCATTTATTTCTTTATTTTTCTGTTTAACATACTGCAGAAAGTACTTCTTAATTTTTGATGTAAAACAGAGAAACAATAAAATCATCATCAAATTCAAGCCTGTTACATGGTTACATACTAGTAGATTTAAAACCATTCAAAGCAATATCCACACAAACTTATTTTGAGCAAACAACTCCAAATAGTTCTGACACAGTAGTTTGTTTAATTGTGTTTTTAGGATTTGCTCTTAACCAAGAAGATGAAGCTTTGTTATATTTGGTTTTCAGAGATTTGAAAAAAAGATCTTTGAAACAACATCCTCTGCGTGTGTGTATATATATATAAGTATTTGATATATATAAAAATATATATATCATATATATTTTTATATATATCAAATATATTTAATAATATAGTGTGTTGTTTATTATATATATATATATATATATATAATCTATATATATATATATATATATATATATAATCTATATATATATATATATATATATATATATATATATATATATATATATATATATATATATATATATATATATATATATATATATATATATATATATATATATATATATATATATATATATATATATATATATATATATATACCGAGGCTGGGGTTGCAAAAAACCCAATATTTAGCCCAGGTCAGACCCCCCTCACTTTTTGTCTAGGATATGACACAAGACACAAATTAAGGAGTGAAGTTAAGTGACTAGAAATGTCTAGAAAATGAGTCATAAAATTAACTATCTGCGTAAGAGATTGACAAATACAAAAAATTACGGGCTTCAGAGACAACAGGATTCGTGGTACTAGAGCCAAGCCATCCAGTGTGATGAGCAAAAAAGTCACATATAACAACAATATTGGGTAATAGATAAGAAGAAAGGGTAAATACGATAAAAAATAACATCAAAAAGGTGCAGTCCTGAGAGAAAGAAAAACAAGGAACAAAAAGAAAGATAATTGAGTTATAGGGCAATAAACAGAAGCATACAAAAAATCGTCAAAGGATGTTGGGTAAGTATATGCTCAAGCCAAGCATGTCACTATTGAGTTATCAACAAACCAAATGATGAAAAAGCCCAAGTCAAACTAATCATATAAAAAGCAAGTAAATCAGGTGAACAAGATATAAGTTTCAACAAATAAAAAGTTACATTAAATATCACAATTATTTGTAAAAAATTAAAACTAGATAGAAATGATGGGTTTTTTTTAGGTACTTTAATCGCCTTGAGTAAATTAAAGAACTTGACTTGATTATAGATAGCGTGTGACACCTTAAGCAATGAGCTATGCAGTTGCCTTAGTTCTGCTAATTAACTCAAAGTCACAACAAAGGGGTTCTTATGTAGTTTCAACAATTCGCATCAAAAACACTAACAACCATTTATATGCAACACTGTTATTACTCATATTTTACAGTTGTATGAATAATTTTTTTGCTGAACATAATTTTTTTTATCTGAACATTAAAAAAAATGAGAGAAACATTTGTTTTGTTTCATTGTGTTATTTTAAACATTTTCTTGAAAACTATGAAAATGAATGTAACACTTTACCAAATTTTTTATATTTTTATACTTTAGCTTTATTAAAATAATTTTCTATACAATTCTTTAAAAATATTATCCACAAAATTTAACAATATTTATTTGTCTTTGTAAAAAAAAAATTGTTATCAAAAATAAAAACTTTGAAAACCACACTGTAACAACTCCAACCAACAGAGCAACAAATTGTATGAAAAAATTTTTGTTATAAAAACTTGAATAAATTCAATACTTTAGGAATTTTTTTTACATTATAATAAACAGATAATTAAGCATACATATATCTATCAATTATATTTTGGTCGAGTCATATGTAACCTAAGTAAAAAATGCAACTCAAAAAAAGTTTTCTTTGCTCACCACTTGCTTGATTGAATTGATCAATCAAGCAAGATACAAAATTTTTGCAAACAGTATTTTACCCTTACAGACTTAGTTGACATCATATACAGCTAACTCAAAAGACTTGAATGAATTCACAAATTCCTTTAAAACATTTCTATTACTAAACAAACTAAGAAAGCTAGTTTGACAATAACATTTATCACAAAGTCTGACTGAAATTTAAAAAAATTTGTGAATTCTGTTCAACAGATTCTATACTTTTTAGATAAATGCCTATGCTTTATTTTTTGCTTGTTTTGTATTTAATCATTTTATACTTTAGTAGTTCTTATTATAATCTAAAATCTTCTGAAATTTATCTACCAAACCCCTGAAAACAATTAAAATTAGTGAATGTCAAAAATTAAAGTAAATAGAACACACACAAACTTTTGCTTTGACTGATTTCAAACAAGTTTTTTTTTTTTTTATCAATATATTTATTTTTGAACAATATTATAAAAAAGTAACAATATAAAATCTTAACAATATTGTTACAATTATTTAAGGCAAATTGAAGACATTTTTTTTTTTGTAAATGAAATAATTCTGTTGTTAATTGAAATTGTTATTTAACACAAATTTAGACTTTTCCAGAAGTTACTTAACACAGACACCGAGAAGAAAAACTCACAACCTGCTTTTTTTAAATTTTAGTTCTTTATTATATCGAAAAAATTTTAAATATTTTATTTGTATATTTATATGCTCTTACAAGTAATTCCTTGGGTCCCATAATAAACTCGGTAGAATAGCAAAACGTTGAATAGCAAATGTTTCTGAATGGAAATAACATCTCCATATTAACACTGTTATAAGTCTACTAAACTTCATAATAATTTTTCTTAAAACTTTTTTATTAAATATAAATTGAATAGTTTTAACTCACTTGAAAAATTTACATCATTTTACTAGACAACAAAGGAATGTATAAAGTAAAGTTATCAATATAATTTATATCGACCTTTTGTTCATATTATAAACAAAAGAAGAACATAATGAATAACAATTAGAAACAAAAATTATAAACTTTTGTTTATATATATACTTTTTAATTAAAATTTCATACCTTTAAAGATGAGTTTCATCTTACAATATTTTATAATAAATCATATATGACTTAAGTGCATTATTTAAGGTTTTCTTCAAAACTCAAATGATCGTTAATATGTCCCACGTGATAACATTTTTTCGCGTGTAAACCATTAAACATAGTAACTATGGTTCGTCGTTCATTTTCACCGTAACTATACAAGTTTGACTTCTTATTCAAAGGGTCCTTATTGTTATTACTAAGAACTGTTTTGTTATTCTGGTCAATCAGAGGCTGCTAAAACTTGATTGATCCAATTATAAATAATAATATGGTGCCAAGACAATATTCTTGAATTTAAATTCGGTATGGCCTTAAAATAATTTTAACAATGCAGTATGTCATTTTATTCATAATTATTTATCCTCCTGCCTTTTCATTGGTAAAATAATATCAATATAAAACTTATAACAAATTTATTAGTGCGTCTTAAAACGTATTCTAAACGTTTATAAACGTCTTATATACGTTACAACGTTTGATTTACGTATATTATATACGTTTTATCGACGTCTAAAACACGTCAATTTCTGCTGAAACTTGTTTAAAAAATATTCAATGGATGTAATGATTTAGTTTTTAGATTTGAACAGAGCGATAGTTTAAACAGAGAAAGTTAAAGTTAGTATATTTAGTATTTTTAGTGTCTTTTTATTTAATCATTTTAAATGGTGTGCCATGCTAGACAAGAATAAAATGAGGATAGAAAACTAGGAAAGAATAATTTCAGAATAGAATGTTTTATGATAGAAATAAAGAAACCTTACTAGAAAAGAATTTTTACAAAAGAATATTTTTTGGCAGAAATTTTGAAAAGAAACTTGAAATACTTTCTAAGAAAGAATATTTTTTAATAAACGTAAACAACTTGCTTGGAAAGAATTTTATTTAATAAATGCGAAAAACTTGCTACGAAAGAATTTTATTTAATTAATCTAAAAAACTTGCTACGACAGAATTTTATTTCATTAATCCAAAAAAACTTGCTAGGACAGAATTACCATTTATAATGAAAGTGAATCACTGATGAACGATTCAGAAACTTCAGATAATCTTTATTATTTCACAAAGATTTTGTTAGAATTAGATTATACTTATTTAACATTTATTCAATTAAAAAATCGTAACTGTAATTACCAAATTGCGCGCAAATTCTTTCTTAAAATTTCTTTGCTAGCACGTTTTTAAAATTTCTTTTCTAAAATTTCTTTGCTAGTAAGTTTTTTCAATTTTCTTTGCTAGAAAGGCTTTCCTGAATTCTTGTCTAGAACCGGCCACCTTTTAAATGAATATTTCATTATGATGGAAATTGCTATGAAATAGATATCAATTAAAACAGACACAATTTTGAAAAAGGACAAAGTGTAATAACTAATTCGTTTAATCATTTTTTTTAATAGTTATTGTTTTAACGTTGCTTTGAATTTAAAGCTTATCTAACGAACTAAATTCAACTTACATTTATACCACAAATAATATATCCAAATTTTTCAAAATGTCAAAAATACCGAATTTTGAAAAATCTGACAACTTATACGTAAAGTTTGGACAATAAAATATTTATCCATAAAGAGTTTATTGACTGCAGAAGGTACTTGATTGTTGAAGTGAGCGTCGAATTACAAATATATCGATAGAGAACATTTGTTGTGAACGGGCCTTAATTTTTTTTATGTTGTTGCAATGACATCTGTCAAATATATTTAGTATACATCAAGTCATTGTATAAACAACATCATATTTTTTAATCGTGTTAAAAATGTCGAAATTTATACCAGAAAATGATGATTTGCGGAAAGCACTAATTTTTTGTTTTCATTTGAAGAAAAGTGCTGCAGAATCGCATCGAATGCTTTTCGAAACTTATGGTGATTATGCTCTTTCGGAAGCAACATGCAAAAGATGGTTTTAACAGTTCAGAGATAATGATTTTGATGTGCGAAATGAAGAACGTGGAAGACCACCATAAAAGTTTGAAGACACAGAATTGCAAGCAATACTGGATGAACATGACAGCCTAAGTCAAAAACAAAGGGCAGAAATGTTAAATGTTTCACAACCAGCAATTTCTGACCGTTTAAAAGCTATAGGGAAAGGTTCAAAAGTGCGTGAAATGGGTGCCACATGAATTGAATGACAGGCAGATGGAAAAGCGAAAAACCACATGTGAAATGTTGCTGTCACCACACGAAACGAAGTCAGTATTGCATCGAATTGTGACTGGTGATGAAAAATGGTTTTATTTTAAGAATCCCAAACGCAAAAGAACATGGGTAAATCCAGGAGAAGCATCAACATCGACTGCAAAGCCTGATCGGGTCGGAAAAAAGAAAATGCTCTATTTTGGAGGGACCAGAAGGGAGTGGTGTATCATGAACTTCTAAAACCTGGCGAAACTGTTAAAAAGATAAGCAACGCTACCGACAATAAATGATCAATTTGAACCATGCATCGATCGAAAAACGACCGGAATGGGCCAGAAGACACGGAAAGGTAATTTTGGTGCATGATAATGCTCCAAGTCATACAGCAAAAGCGGTCAAGGAAACCATAACATCACTTGACTAGGAAGAGTTACCTCACCCGCCGTATTTACCAGGCTTGGCTCCTTCCGACTACCATTTGTTTTCATTGATAGGACACACATTGAATGAGCAACACTTCGATTCCGACAAAGAAGTAGAAAAATGGGTCACCCAATGGTTTGCCTCAAAAAACGATCAGTTTTATTGGCGTGGTATCCACAAATTGCCAGAAAGGTGGTCAAAATGTGTAAAAAGCAATGGCAGATACTTTGAAAAAAATATTCTTTACTTTTCCATTAGAAAATAGTGTTTTATTTTGAAGAAAAAAAACGCTCATTTCATACTTATAGATCTGGTATATATATATATATATATATATATATATATATATATATATATATATATATATATATATATATATACATATTCATACTACGCCATACTTATTACTATAACAAATTATTATATACTAGCATTTAGGACGGGTCTTGGTAAGTCTATTCTACACCGACCGTTTCTATTCTAATCAATTTCTATACCGTACGTCAATATTTTTTAGTAAGCTGTAGAATATTGTTCTACATTTTAACCCAGCTAACACACCATCGTTTGACCAATGCTTATCGTAACGTTGGCAACCAAGGTTTGGCCAATGCCGTGATGACCGCCGGGGATGCATTGGCCCGCTGACATTGGCTCGATGCTGTTTAGCCAGCATATATCCGAATATAAACTTTATTAGGACCAATGGATTACAAACGCTTCTTGTACTTAGTACACAGTTCCGCCAGTGTTAAAATAAAATTACTTTTATTTGTTATTCTTTAATGTATTAAAAAACCTATTTAAGTTGCAATCGACATTTGATTAGAGCCATTTAAATTGCTTTAATCAAATGCAAACCGACTTGACCGGAATACCTTTTGAATGGTATTACGATTAAGCGTGTGTGAATTCATTTAAAATGAAGTACTCTTAAGGTATCAAAATGTCTTTTAGAGAATAAAAAATATGCAACAATACGATATGTATATTAGATAATATAAACTGTTATACATTATTTATCGTTGTCATCAGCATCACCCTCATTGTCCCGAAGTTGTGAATGGAATGCTGAAATAATTTTCAAACGTTTGTTTGTTGAACTGTCAAGACTGCGACGTTTGCGCCCTCCTGACCCATCTGACTTTTTGCGATCGCACGAATTACGAAGCCACGACTTCACGTTTTCGTTTACTTCCATTTTCGTAGCATCTTTTGTATATGGATTATGCTGTACTGCACCTAACCATAAAAAAAAATTAAACATTTAATATAATGTACACAGCAGTCCTAAAAAAAATAGATGAAAATTTGGTTTGAAAGTAATCAAAAAGTCATTAGTTGTGCGATAATTAAAAGAATTAATTTTTTTTTTATAGTAAATATTATGGTATTTTCTATTATCTATTATTCATAGAGCATACTCGTGTTACCTAAAAGTTAAAACCTTATGTAAGGTCTAATACGTTATGATTTAAATCTTCGTAAACTAACAAAATTTACTTGTTTCATTACATGTACTGTACATGCATAAGAAAACTTTGCTAATTATAACTAAATGGCCATACACAACATAATTAACAACATTTATTGATCACCAACCGTAAATTGCAGATAATATTTTTATGGTTTTGATTCCTTGCTTTTGCCCACCTCGACCTTCAAAATTTATTTGTTGAGCTACTTCTGTAGCCATCAATTCAGAGAGCACGTTTCTCACTGTTTCTGCAACAGTTCGTCCACCGATCTGACCAAGATGCATAATCTGGAAAGTTTTATACTTTTTATAATAGACCCATAAAATGTTTACTCATAAAAACCAAATATAAATCTGCAATAAAAATATTATCTAAATTAATTATACCAATGCATCCAATGAAGATTTTTCTAGTAGAACCTGCTCAAGATCTTCTAATTTCACAATAGAATACAATGGCAATGATATATTGTCAGGTAATGCAACAACAACCTCTGATGAGCCAACAACCTTTAGTATCATTTTCTGCTGCGTAAGACATGTATCTAATTTTTGTTCAATCTTTGTGAGACGAGCAAACATTGAATGAAGTAAGGTTGGAAGATCTCCTGAAAAAGATTATATTTAAAATGAACAAAACCGTTCAAGTTGTTAAATATCTTTATTAAATCTTATCCTACACGATAAACACTGAATTCAGTAAGACAAACACTGAGTGACAACAAAATAATATTACCAATGTTTTTAAATGCTGAAAACAGCTCACTGCGCAGTATAAATTAAATACCTTGGCTATTGCCAGTTTCAGATTGCAATCATATGCTCACTTTGATGAATGGTGTATGATCAGTTTAATCATACACCATCAGTATGATCAGTTGTTACTGTAATTTTGTTTAAAATTAATTTTTACTTGAAAGTTTTTTTTTGAAAAAATACAGAGTAAAGAAATTGAAAAACAAGATAACCTTGTATTAAATTATAAACTATGTCTTTTTAAAACAATTGTTAACAGAGAATATACAAACAGTTTTTATTTTTATATATTAAATATTAGATTAAAACTTAATAAAAGATTTTAGACAAATATTTTTGTATAGTATATTATTTTATAAAAATTATATACTATATAAAAACCAATATGGATTTAAATAAATAGCACTCCTAAACACAATATACTTTCAATAATATACTACAGAACCATTTAAAAAAGTTAAACTAACTTTTTTATTGATTTTCATTAATTTATCTAAAGCTTTTATTATTTCACAATATAACACGATTTCAGTATGAACATTAAACAAATTAAAATTTTGAAAAAACAAAATGGCCTCTTTTACATCCATACTGTAAAAAACATCATCTAAGTAAAGTGCCTATTTTTAAGTCATAAGTAATATAGATGACTTGCAAACTAAAAGAACGACAGTTACAAACTTTTTGGAGTATTTCTATTGATGAAAATATGCAACGAAAAAGAAAAAAGTAATTAAAAACTTTATCATCAACAGAAACATGCTGCACATTTTATTTATAAGCCTCCTATTAATTTTAAAGATGGTTTTTATCACCATCCTCCTTTAAATAAAAATAATATTCTTAATATATATAAATTTAATATTTTCAATGTACTGCATTTTATGTTTAAATGAAAAACTCAAATATATTCAATTTTGTTTTACAATATTTATTCTTTAAAAGAAAAAAAAAAAATACAATTTAAGAATTGAAAATATTATTCATAATCTAAAAATTTTTTCATGAATGTAACTTTATCTCATTGAAAAAAAACTGAAAAAAATCATTTTCTCAATATATATATATGTGTATATATATATATATATATATATATATATATATATATATATATATATATATATATATATATATATATATATATATATATATATATATATATATATATATATATGTATATATATACATACATATATATGTATATATATACATACATATATACAGTATTGTGAAAGATTTAAGAACCACCAAAAAATAAATCATAATTTATTTTTATTTTTACATTTTTATTTAATCGAATATATTTTTCTGGTAATAAAATAATAATAATAAATTTTAGAAAATAAACAAACAAAATAAAGAATATAATGATAATGACAAAAACAAAAAACTGTAATTTTTACCTAATACTGCATAATTCTACCATGAATTTTTAGGCACTCATTTATACGATTTGGCATTGAGTTTATTAAATTCTCTAAAATATGTTTGGGAACATTTCCAAGTATTGTTGGTAAAATATTGTGCAACTCCTCAAGGCTCCTTGGTGTTTTCTTGGCAATATCTTCATCAAGCCAACTCCAAAGATTTTCAATGCAATTTAGATCTGGGTTATTTGGTGGCCAAGTTTGATGCTCAATATTTTTGCTTTCGAACCATTCAGAGAATATTTTAGCCTAGTGACATGGTCCATTTGAAAGCTTCCTTTCCCTTCTTAATTTATGTGACCACATGGTTTGGGTTTTCTTTGCCAAACTGACTAAAGGCGATCATCATTGGGTGTCGTCAATTGGCATCTTCCAGAACAATGGCAATCAACATAAGATTTCTTCTCTTTGAATCCTTTGATGATTGTTAGCACCGAATTAAGTGATCACTTTATTATTTTTCCAATTTCAAAGAGTGGTTTTGCCTTCCTGGTGAAAATGCACCACTTTTACATGATCTTCATAGGTAATAGCTTTTCTGCTCATTCTTTCAAAAGAAAATAATTTTTTTTTGTTTGAAATTAAATACTTTTTTTTAAAATACTCTTATTGGTTTTTTGGTAATGGCTCAAGTCATTAATAGAATATTTAAACAAAAAAGGTGAAAATAAATTAAAAAAAGACATTTCCACCGCATTTAGCACAAAAATTTTTTTATGGTTCTTAACTTTTTCACATAAAAAATATTAAAAAAAATTAACACATAATATTTATCCTTATTTTTATAGGTTCTATTAATTAATTTTTTTAAAAAAAAAATTTTCTTTTTTCTAATGTTCTAATTAATAAGTTTATAAGTATTTTAATAAGTATTTTGGTTTTGAATAAATAATGAGTTAATTTGATAGTAATTAATTTATCATAAATAAAGATTTGTGAAACAAATAAATGAATTAAACCACTGAAATGAAAAAAATTGTATATTAGATGGAAACCACATTTTCTTAGATAGAAGGTGCTGGTTTACTTTGACATGTGGGTAACATTGACATGTGTTTGATTGAATGTTTTTACCCACCCGTTGACTATTGTTTAAATTATTTAAACAGATGCTGAAACCATATGTTGAATGAACAAATAATATGAATAACTATTTCAATCCACATATTAATAAATATAAATAACAACACAATATGGCAGGCATAAACAAAACTAATATCTAGTTTTTTTATTGCAAAAAAACTTTCATTAAAAGATAAGTAAAAACATACTGGAATATCATCTTACACGTGTTTTTATGATGTTGTTTTTAAATACTAAGCATGTATTTTTTTTGTGTAGCATTTTTTTTTAAACCCCATTTCAGTTTTGGGGTACTATTGACAGGAATGCTTAAGTCACCCCATAGGCAAAAATTGATGGAATGCTTACATCTGATGAATCTTTCACAACTACATGAAATGAAATCAAACAAAGCGACCCCTAAATTGAAAAAGTCAATCTTAAGAAAAAATGTACCAAGATATTAAATGTCGACACATCTAAAAACCGACACTCTCAAAAAGTTAAAATCCACACTAACAATGTTGCATAATACTGGTAAAAAACATCAGAATAATAGAAAGAAAGTTGCATAATACTGGTAAAAACAAAACATCAGAAACTGAAGATGTAAAAAATTATCTTGTTGTTTCAAAAATTAAAACAAACATATTTACAGCATAAACATACTATCAATGTTACCCCATATAGGGGTAACATTGACAGTTGAACCCCATCAACAAAATTACTTATCTATCAATAATCTAAGATAACTAATTGAATTCTTCATTAGTTTATGGCAGTAATACCATTGGCAAACACATAGAAATATTACATACCCAATTTAGTTTGTCACAACTAAAAAAAATTATTATATTCTAAAGGTGTGTCAATGTTACTTTACTTTATCTTAATCTAGTAAAAACTTATAAATATATATATATATATATTTTTATATATATATATATATATATATATATATATATATATATATATATATATATATATATATATATATATATATATACACATACATACATATATATATATATACATATATATATATAAATATATACTTATATATATATATATATATATATATATGTATATATATATATATATATATATATATATATATATATATATATATATATATATATATATATATATATATATATATGTATATATATATATGTAAGTATATATATATATATAAATATATATATATATATATATATATATATATATGTATATATATATATGTAAGTATATATATATATATAAATATATATATATATATATATATATATATATATAAATGTATATATATATATGTAAGTATATATATATAAATATATATATATATATATATATATATATATGTATATATGTATATATATATATATATATATATATATATATATATATATATATATATATATATATATATATATATATATATATATATATATACATATATATATATTAGGGTGGTAGTCAAAAATTAAATTTTCAGATTTTGTCTGGGACAACCTCTAGTCCTGTTCCTATTGATCTCATGAACTCATGTGCAAAATTTCATAAAAATATTCCTTCATTAAAGGGTGCCACATGCCAACTGATAAAATTACATGTACGCGATAGAAAAGATAGCCGTGTAAATTAATGTGTTGTTGAATATTATTGAAATCTTTAAATAAATTTTTTTATCTGTAAATCCATTTTGAACACAACCAGAAGTCTTTTCAATGAGGTGTACTCTTTATGTTTTTTTTTGAGAATCTGACCAGTTGTTAAATTTATCAACTAATTAATGTTCTGTATATGAAAAATATTTATAAATTTCCAAATACAGATAAAAAAAACAGAAATTTTACTTCATAGCATTTTTAGAAATTTGTTACATTCAAATAGTTAAATTTTTATAGTGCTTAATTATTAATTACTTAGCTGCAGCCCACTTACTTATTTTTTCTATCCCAGAATTCCTTGTAATTTGCCACCAAACCGCCATTTTGTATGTTCATCCCTATCAGACTACCAAATTAATTATGTTAACTAAAAAATTTTATTTTTAACAATTTTGCAGTGGAATATCTTAATTGTGAAAAGTCAGTATACATTTAAGTTTTTATTTTGTAATATAAATTATGTAAACTACTTTGAATTTTATTTTATATAAATTCATATCTCTAAACTCAAAAAAGATATTGAATAATGGATATCACTGAATATATACTAAATGAATAAAATTTTATAACTTTTGCAATTCACATCATGCTTATTGCATAACTTTATTTGTATTTTTCTAGATTAATAAATATCAGAAAATGTCACAATCAAAACCTGCAACTAGATCTGCAACCGAAATTTACCTTCTTGGTTTCACAAATGCCTCCATTAATGGTACTAGACTACCAGCACGAAAGCAAGCATTACAGTTTTTCTTCCATCAGTTGAAAATAAACAAAAAAACCGTGCGAGAAAGTTCGGACATTACTATTAAAACAGTTGCTGATTTTTGGAACAAAGCTTACATGCCAATGACAACATTGCAACATGCAATTGCGAGGCTAGAGAAAATATACAACGAGTGGAGAAATCTACAAAAGGCTTCAAAAAGAGGAGGAGCAACTCAGATAGCGAAAGAAACAGCCTTTGTTGCATCATTTGAAGATACTTTCGACATTTCTCATGTTGATGCCGAGAGGCTTATACAAAATCCAGAAGACAAACTTTTTCTTAAAGCTCAGCTTGGAAATGGAAGACACTCAAGTTCAATGGCACAAATAGACAGAAAATTGGCAGTCAAGTTGAAGCGTAAACATGAGAGACAAGCGGCTATAAAAGCCAGAACAGAACGAGAAAAATTGAGACATGCTGTCAGCAACAGTGAAGCTGTAGTTGAAACATTTGAATCAGATTCAGAAAAAAGTTGCAATGAGAACGTAGATTCTTACCATGACTCAGCAGTAACACCGCAGACAAAACGACCTCGTCCAAAAAATATTGTCAGTCCACAAGTTGCAGCAGCTTTAGATCGAACAAAGATCAGCGACCAAAATGCGGTTTATGCTTTGACTTCATTCTCAGTTGCTGTTGGTCAAAACCCAAGTGAACTAGCTCTGAATCGCTGGTCAGTTCGACGCAATAGAATGAAACATAGAGACGAAACAATTTTGAAATTGAAGGAAAGTTTTGGTGAAAATATTAGGGATGTTCCACTCGTAGTGCATTGGGACTTCAAGTTACTCCCTGATATATCAGGAAAACATGAAAAAATAGATCGCTTGCCTATTCTTGTTTCGGGTCAAGGTGTAAAACGTCTATTGAATGTGCCTAAGCTCCCAAATGGCACTGGAGAGGCAATGGCAAATGCAGTTGTAACAGCAATCAACGACTGGAATCTTGCAGAGAATATAAAAGCCATGTCTTTTGACACTACAGCCAGTAATTCTGGGATTCGCTCTGGTGCAGCAGTTCTTATTGAACAAAAGATGAATAAAGAGCTGCTCCATCTTGCATGTCGGCACCATATTTTTGAAGTTGTTTTTGGAGATGTGTTTAACTCATTAGCTGGACCATCTACTGGACCAGACATTTTGATGTTTAAAAGGTTTCAAACAGCATGGCCATCAATTGTTCGTGACAGATATGAAGACGGTATATCAGATCCTGAAACAGCTTTAGTTTTTAGCAGCAACAGAGAAATGATGAAAGAAGCTATTGAATTCATTCAGAACTGCTTGCTGACAGAGAACCAGCCTCGTGATGATTATAGGGAACTTTTAGAACTGTCTTTGATCTACCTGGGTCATATACCTCCTCGCGGGGTTCATTTTATGGCTCCTGGGGCTATGCATCGGGCCAGATGGATGGCCAAGGCTATTTATTCAATCAAAATTTTTCTCTTCAGATCCCAGTTTCGCATGACAAAGCGTGAAATAAATTTATCATGTTTCTTGAATATTTTTGTCTGCTTTGTCTATCTCAACTCATGGTTTACTGCTTAAACGACTCACACAATTCAGGACAATAAATTTAAATGTTGCGAATGTAGCGATAAAGGCATTGTCTTGTCATATGTGGTACCTCAGTGAGGAACTGATTGCTTTTAGCTTTTTTGATGATCGTGTTGATGCAGCTACAAAATACGAGATGGTAAATGCAATGAAAACAAAAACTGCAAATGGAATTCCTGCAAAACGTGTTCAACTACGTGAAAACAACATTTCATCATCAGAGCTTGCTGATTTCATTAACTCAAACACCATGAGGTTTTTTGTTATACTGGGCATCTCAACTTCTTGGCTCGAATTGGATTCATCTTTGTGGAACGAGGACCAAGTTTTTATTGCAGCTAAGCATTTTGTAGCCGGTTTGAGCATTGTGAATGACAGAGCAGAGAGAGGAGTTGCTCTTATCCAAGACTTTAACCAAATTCTAACAAAAGATGAAGGACAAAAGCAAGCACTTCTCCAGGTTGTGTCTGAGCATCGAAAACAGTTTCCAGATGCCAAGAAATCCACTGTTGTTAAACAGGACTAAATAGTCATTTTTCCATTCAAAACAAAATGAAAAACTAAAATGATATTGAAATTATAGTTAATTTTTCATGGTTTTCAATGTTCAATACTTTGTTATTTAAAAACTTTTGAATTAAAATAGTTTATATAAAAAAATTTTTTTAAAGTGCTAACAGCCATTAGCGTCAACCTTAGTGAAACTTTCAACCCTGTGTGGCACCCCTTAATGATGAAATATCCTTCTCAAATTTTGCATATAAGTTTGATATGCTAAAAGAAACAAAAATAGAGGTTGTCACATCAATTTACTTTGAAAAAGTTTTTTGAGCACCACCCTAATATATATATATATATATATATATATATATATATATATATATATATATATATATATATATAAATATATATATATATATATATATATATATATATATATATATATGTATGTATTTATATATTTACATATATATTTATATAATCTATAATAAAAGTCAATGTCTTGTTATATGTTTATTAGGCAGCATATAACTATTTTTTTAAATATATTTTGATATAATAATATATTAACATTATTTCACTGATCTATTGTGGTCAGCGTCATTATTGTGGTCACGTAAATTTGTAATAGTCAGATACCATTAAAAAGCACTTAGATAAGCTAACACAACATACAAAGGTTTACATATAATGAAGAAAAATGTTTGAATAAAACATCCAATAGCAGCTTTAATCTCTAGGCAAACTTAAACCATCACAATTAATTATGTATCTTCACATGAAGTATCTTCTCAACTGACAGCCAGCCATGTAAACCAATGTAAGGCAATGTAAACATTGTAGGGTCAGATCATTATATTTCAACCAATGGCTTGTGGGGTACCATCTCTGATTTTCCTGATTTTTACATATCATTATCTAAATGATGTAAATAGGTTAAATGTGCAATCTCAGAGTTCCAAGTGCAACGGTTTAGAAATTATAGCCTTACAAACACTCTCAGGTAGCCCCCCTCGGTTCCTCGAATGGTAAAAATAGACAACTTTAAGGCCTTATAACTTTTTTCTAACTTTCAGCAAGTGGCTCATTTTTTCTAGAACTATTTTCTAGATATTTCTGTCTTAAAATTTGTGATTTTCATTAGCTTGTATCATGTTAGAAAAAAACTACAGCCTCCTAAACTTTGGAAAAATTCTGAAAAATGATAAATAAAGGCAAAATGAAGTTGACCGTAGTATTTTTCTATTCATCAACAAGTCCTTACATGTTAGTTTTCTAATTAGCTACAATGGTCTACAACAAATTGGCAAAATATAAGCAGCTTGTTACATTTTAGAAATCAGTTTTATCTAAAAATATATAGTCCACTTTACTAAAAAGTCCCATTTTCAGCCATTTGGGGATGGATCGTAAATTTTTCTAACACTTTGTATTGATCTGATATTAACAGCAAATAAGGCCATTAGATCTAACTATATAAAAATGTAAACATCACAAACTTGTCATGTTCACAACAAAAATGGCAGCATTTTTTATTAACCCTATTTTTCAATTATCAGGGCTGAATAGTGTTATTGGAAACCAGTGCCCCTCCAACCTGCTTTCTGGCCCATGTGAGGGATGTAACCCACTATCTGTAATTTGTTTTACAAAATTTTATATAATTGCTATAAAAACCATTTCTAGCCCAGCATTGTTGTTTATGTGTAAAGCATAGTTTATGTGTAAGCACATTTATGTGTAAAGCATCTTTTTTACAAAATTCTTGTATTCTCCCTTAATAATGGCAATACATAATAATGTAGTTGAAAACAATTATATATGATAATTCATTTCATCCTTTTTTTAATAAGATAAGAGTAAAATCCTCTAGTGTTTTTGAGCTCAGGGTCATGTAACGTGGCAATAATGTCACTAACTGGATACCAATGGATATCTGTGGTTGTTGAATACTTGAAATAATTGCCTGCTTTTTGTAAACAGCTAATACAAACTGTGTCACCTTTAAGATCAGTTATCTTTCCAGGAAAGAGTTCACCAAAATAATTCACTAATACCCAATCATTAATATTGATATCAGTATTCATCGATTTTTGTGTATTAATGCAAGTATCTTCCAGCATGTGAAAAGAGTCAAATGTACTGCTCATTGATGTTACATAAGCTTTTAAACAGCATGATTGAGGTGAGAAATAATGGTATGAGCGAGTACCTTTGATGGCAGGAACATTCTCAAATCGTTTAGCAAGCACTTCATGTGTAATAGCAGCTGTTTCGGTTTCAGAAATGTAGATAAATCTGAAAAAGAGTTAACATAAATCATAATTCTATTTCCAAATATGTATTTAGTAAGGTCTTGTTTTAAGGAATCCTTTTCTATACTATTTGATTTTTTTAAACTAAACATTCATACGTTATTTTTATTTTTTTGTTTAAATGCCTATTATGATATAGGATACTAGACATCAATCATTTGAAAAAATATCATAACCTAAATGTACATACACTTTGACAATAGCATGATATATACCTGATGTTTTTAATTTTTTCTTTAGCAACTAAGAACATGTCCCTCGGTGTCAAAATTTGATTGCCAATTGGCCTTTGAAGGGATAGGTTTGAATAACTCTTTTCACTGTACCACCTATTCCATCACATGCACTTTTTCCATGTGCAGTCCCAAAAAAATGCCAGTCTGCTTTTAGTCCATAGTCTTTTTCATGAAAACACAGGTTTTTCAAATTAAACCTAAAATACAATAAGAAAAAAACCTATTCAGTTAAAGATTATCAATTTTGTATCCAATTTCAAAAACATCATTTCAAGGGCTGAAAATAGTTTGTCTAGAATAGGTAATTGTTATCAAAATTTTTTAAAAATATTGTGATATGAAAATTTAACCTATTTTTATACTGGCTGCTTGCACCATCAGTGAAATAATTGATCTTCTGAACTTGTGGATATTCCTCTTTCAGAATTGGTATGATTTTGGAAACATAACTGAAAACTGCCTCAGTATTGTGAATTAGATTGTCAGATATAACACAATAACATTTGCTTTCTGGTGATTGGTTTCCATTTAAAGATTGCACATATATGACAAATGGATGGAGAGTTGCTTGATTTTTGGAAAAATAGGATGACTGAACTTCATCTTGTATAATAAATGAAAAATTTTCAGCAAAATCCATTTGCATAATACATTCATTTGGCTTCATGTTTTCTTTGAGCTGGTTTAAAAAGAATGTCTGTGATTTGCTGACATAATGATGTTTTGTGAGGTTATATAACTTGTCTGTTAACTCTTCTAGAAACTCATCAGGACTTTTAACTATAGTTTCCAAGGAGCATCTATCAGTCTTCAACCATTGCTTATAAGTTATTTCATTTGCTGAATCCCATAACAGTTCATTTAACTTTTTTTCAATTCTCTTTTTTCCAGAACACTTCTCACACTCATGAAACATACATGGTTTATTTTCTATTGAACATACAGCTAAGGCCATCAGATCTTTTGATTTTATTTCATTTTTTAATGATTTAACCATAAGATTTGGATTTTGATGGTCAATACAAACACAGACTGTGTGTGTGCCAGATTTTCCTGCAACAATACAATGTTGTGGCCTTAAAAGAGCAAATGATGTCAGTCCCACCTTTACTACACCATTAGATTTTGATTCTTCTAACCATTTCTGGTAAAGTTCTGAAAGATTGCATAGTATGAGTTGTTTCTGAATGTGCTGTCTACCATCAACTGTCTTTATGCTAATGTAATCCTTTGCTCCTGGCAATAACCTGCTGTTACTATCATCCTCATAAAAGTTGACAATTTGATTTACAACTTCAGTAGTCAATTTTTTTAGGATTTCTTATGTCTGTTGATCTCTCACCAAGGATTCCTTTAACATCCCGCAAAGCTCTAGCTTGCTTCACCATATTTGTGTTGTTTTAAATTCATTTATTGTTTCCTGAATAGTCCAATGGACTGGAGCTAAAGTGAGCAATTTTGTTTTTTGTGAAATATTGATCTCATTACGAAACTTTTGTTTAAGCTGTTCTACAACAAAATCTAAAGAGGAACTTTTGAGCATACTAATTTGAAGCTCATCTCGTTCAGATGGATTCAATGATTCATTTAGCAACTTAACTTTCTTTTTTATTTTATTGTCTATTTGTAGCATACTCATGCTGGATGATCTTTTAATAGGAGACACACCAAATTTAACAAGACAAGGATTTATAGTATCAATTTGTGTGACAGAGTTATCAGGTGATATGTAATCTGGATCATGTCTCTTGTCAACTTCTTCAACATTCTTGATTTTTCTTACACAACCAAAACATATTTTTTTCCCAGGAATTAAATTATAGTCCAGTTGATTATGCTCCAGAGTGACATGTATGTATGTATGTATGTATGTATGTATGTATGGACACATACATACATACATACATACATACATACATACATACATACATACATACATACATACATACATACATACATACATAAGATCCAACAATTAAAAACACATACAAATAATGTAATGAAAAAAATGGAAACAAACTGCAATAGCAAAGTTTATTGAACAGAAAAATATCAAGGTAAGTTATTTTGAGTTATAAATGCTTATATATTTCCATTTGCAAAAGGGTATATTATATAGAACCATTGCATTTTTAGATAAATAGTTAAAATTAACTAATAAAATTGAAACTCGTACTTTGTTAAAAAACTTATTTAAACAAAACATTAAATCAATATTGTAATGGCTTTATTAGTCTTGTTATACTTCATATTGCCAGTAATGTATGAACCCACTGTCCTACTATTGCCTTGAATTATTAGCAATTCAATCAACTATAAAAAAATCATCATAATAAAGATTAAATCGCAATTTTATGATTAACTAAATTTTTTTTTGAGTGTCACCTTTTAAAAATAATGCAGGCTCTATATAGTTATTACCCCTTTAGTTGTGCTCCTATCCGGTATAAAGTCCAGATCAGGGAGAAAGTAACCAACCATATCTCTTTTTTTTTAAGAAATGACTTATGATAGGCTACATCCCTCACATGGGCCAGAAAGCAGGTTGGAGGGGCACTGGTTTCCAATAACACTATTCAGCCCTGATAATTGAAAAATAGGGTTAATAAAAAATGCTGCCATTTTTGTTGTGAACATGACAAGTTTGTGATGTTTACATTTTTATATAGTTAGACCTAATGGCCTTATTTGCTGTTAATATCAGATCAATACAAAGTGTTAGAAAAATTTACGAGCCATCCCCAAATGGCTGAAAATGGGACTTTTTAGTAAAGTGGACTATATATTTTTAGATAAAACTGATTTCTAAAATGTAACAAGCTGCTTATATTTTGCCAATTTGTTGTAGACCATTGTAGCTAATTAGAAAACTAACATGTAAGGCTTGTTGATGAATAGAAAAATACTACGGTCAACTTCATTTTGCCTTTATTTATCATTTTTCAGAATTTTCCCAAAGTTTAGGAGGCTGTAGTTTTTTTCTAACATGATACAAGCTGATGAAAATCACAAATTTTAAGACAGAAATATCTAGAAAATAGTTCTAGAAAAAATGAGCCACTTGCTGAAAGTTAGAAAAAAGTTATAAGGCCTTAAAGTTGTCTATTTTTACCATCCGAGGAACCGAGGGGGGCTACCTGAGAGTGTAAATAATTTCTAAACCGTTGCACTTGGAACTCTGAAATTGCACATTTAACCTATTTACATCATTTAGATAATGATATGTAAAAATCAGAAAAATCAGAGATGGTACCCCACAAATTTTTCTTGAAATTGGTTGAAATATAATGATCTGATCCTGTAAAGACATTTTAATTTCTTTAGGCAAATTTCTTTCAATAACCGGAAGATTATGAAACATTAAACAAAATATCATCTTGCATTACATAATTACATTTGTCACATAAATGGCTTGATGACATGTCTAGATCATTAGCAGTGATACCAATATTCGAACAAAGTTTTGTTTTTTTAATGTCAACTTTTTGCAACATTTGCTGACCATTGATATTATAGGTAACACCTGATTTTTGTTGAAGTTGTCCAAATGCTTTCTCAATAGGGTCACTAGTATAATGTCCAAGGCAAACATACTTATGTAATTAGCAAATGTTATACTTGTTCAACCATTTTACGACACATATGTGAAAAAGCACACGGAGTATCTCTTGTTTTTTAGGTGCCAATATTTTTCACAATATCAGTCAATTTTCAAAGAAAGATTAACCGTTTATCAATGTCCTTTGAAAAAGCAGGGTGATTTTGAAAAAACAGCATGGTTTTTATCACTAGTACAAATATCTTCATTAAGACCTTTAGCATTAACAATTTTAAAAAATTTGATAAAAACAAATAAAAAAACTGTGGTGTTGCTAACATTTTTTATGGATAGATGATTTTTTAAAGCAACTACAGTCTCATCACAAAATACTCTTAGATAAGTTGACATTTAATTGGTGTAGGAAAAATTGCAGTTTCATTAAGTTTAGATTCAAGTTGAAAAAGTTTTTAAGATCTGACCATTTTGCAGTCTTGAAAAACCTTTGCAAGTAAAACAGAATTCTTGGCATTTTTCTATGAGTCAATTGTCGCAAATAGATTTTATTTAATGAACAAAGTCATATAAAAGAAAAATGTTATCAGTAATGCACTAAGTATTATCGAGATTAAACATTCCAAAAAACTTTTTTTTTTACTTCGTTACTGTTACCAAGAAAAGCAACAACAGAACCACCCCAATTTTTTATTATTTCAATTGTTTGCGTTATTTGATCATATTGAAAATTATCATCTAAACCCATTACTCGTAATGCTTTATAAAAAAACTGTTTTCAATCAAACAAAGAACACACCATTAAACCCAAAACTGATTTTGTTAACTCATTTAGGAAGTTTACAGATTTACTAAAATTGTTACTTCCTTGATAGTTAAACTGTTTAACATAAATTTCATCAATTAGTAGGATAACCTGTCTTCCTAACTTTAGATGTCAACTTTATGATCAGTGATATTCTTGGTAGTTGTAGTCATCACATAATCAAAAGTAAAGAGTTCTTGACAATAAAAACTCAAATGCCCAGGCAACCATATCAGGAAAATACTTTTTTTCACCAATAAAAATTAAAGAGTTCACACTTCACATCTGCTCAATAATAGTACTTTTCCTGTGATCAATCGGTAAAGAATTCAGATAGTATGATGCAGCATGGAGATGACTAATACAGTCAAAATAAACTTTGGAACACCCAAGTTCTCCAATATATCAGCAAATTGAAGATGTAAAGTTTTCATAGATATTTGATATTATTGAAATGGAAAAAGGTTTTAAATGTTATTTTACTACACAAATCGTTGAAAAATAAAATAAGGTCAGTTTTCACAAAAACCTTCGTTCCATCAGGCGCAGTACTTCTTAAAGATAGCAACGATTTATTAGTTAGTGTTGGTGGTGTCTGTGGAGTTAGAATATGACTTGAACTAGTCTTTATGCCAACAAACTTCTTAAATAAAAATCTTTGAGCTATTACCTCGAGGTATAGCACTTATCCATCTTTTTTGTTCATTCACATTTTTTTAATTTAAAAAGCAAATTAAAATTTTCACAGACTTTGTAACATTATAGTTATCTCTGCGTCTAGTGACACAACACTAAAATCCATATTCTTCAAACCTTATTATTTAGCTCTGAAAAAAAACCAAATTTAATATACTTATATTTAAAACTCATCGCATATTAAATCAAAAGATCACACTTTTTTACTGGAATGCACCATTTTAAATCCTTATTTTGAAGTCTTATATCTCTGTAAAGTACTTTTAGCACTAAGCTCTATAATTTTCTCTAACTTTTAGAATAATAATTGGTATTTACATATTTAAATTTTAAAATGAGGTAAAATTCAGATCGCTTATTGGGTTTAATAAACCTGATGAACAATCTGAATTTAAGATATCAATTAAGATTGTTCATCGGGTTTCGAAGTTCTCCATTAAGGCAAAGGTGACACTTTTATGAAATGTTTGAAAATGGGGAAATGGATTTTAAAATAGACCAGGCAAAAGTGAGGGTTTCAGTAAATTTGCTTTTCAAGTCCCAAACATAACCACCAGATAGAGCCATTGTCCTTTGATATATTTTGTACTTGAAGGATGAATTGTGGTTGTAATATCTTGTTTTCCACAAATCTTCTGTTAAGCCAATATATATACATACATATATATATATATATATATAATATATATATATATATATATATATATATATATATATATATATATATATATATATATATATACATATATACATATATACATACATACATATATACATATATATATATAATATATATACACTAGAAATTAGGAAAATTAGGGTCGGCAATCTTTTGCTGACCTCAAACACCCTTAAACTTGACCCTAATTCTGAGGGCTGTATTTATATATATATATATATATATATATATATATATATATATATATATATATATATATATATATATATATATATATATATATATATATATATATATATATATATAGAGAGAGAGAGAGAGAGAGAGAGAGAGAGAGAGAGAGAGAGAGAGAGAGAGAGAGAGAGAATTAATTTGTAATCTCTTTAAGCAGTTCTCGATGGCAAGATCCTCATGTTCTTATTGTAAAATTAGCAAAACTCATACTTCTTGCTTATAAGTATTTTACTAATTCTTTCATTGTAAGCTTATTTTTAATAAATTTAAAAAAGTAATTTTCAATGATTTTTAGAACTATTATTTTTTGTAAAATTTGATTTTTTCACACAATTTTTGTGGTCTTTATATTGAAAAAAAAAAGAATTATAACAACTAATTTAACCTAATTTGCATGCCTCTGTCTTATTTTCAACTTCATAACTGTAAGGTAATCCATCACATTGAAAATAAGGAGAAATGCATTGTCGAGGTACTTTTCTTAAACAGTGTGATCCATTCCATATGTGATTTGAATTTGAATCGCTTGGGGTTAATCACTTTCCACAACCTAAAATTAAAATTTTAACTTTTTTTACAAAAAAAGTATTTTTGAAACTCAACTTGTGCTTTATAATTTTGCAACATAATCCACCAAGCTCAGATCAAAGGAGGTCTAGAAAAAAAACTCAATTAAATTTAGGGTCCTGTATGGCATTTGTAACAGCCACTTTTATTTAAAAAAATTTAGTGAATATTTAACATATTTTTATCTTTTGTCTTGACTTTGAATTTTAAGTTAATAAATCTCACTAATAAACTGCATTTGAAAACAAACAAAAAAAAAACCGTATTTATGTTTATTAAAGTATATTAATATTTAGCTTGCTTGTGATTTGAAAAAAAAAAAATGGTATTAATGTTATTCTTGGAGAAAAATTGAGCTCTTTATGTAGGATTAAATATGGCTAATAAATATATTTAAAAAGATTTTTAGGCTACCTATTATATGGTGCAAATATCACACAAACTGCTGCAAAATAGAGATTTTATTACTCCCTGAGAAAAAGGAAAGAAAATATTTTAGAAGATTTTGATGTTCATTAAACAGATGCTTCATTTTATTTTTTTTAAACATCTTTGCTTCTAACAAGGCTGTAAGCAACCACTAATTAAAGTTGGAAGTTACTGGAAGAGAAAAGATGAAGATTGTAGGGGAAAATAAGGATTGACAGAGGACTTAAAAGATTGCAAATTATATGAATCAGGAAAACAACATAAAGGAGGCAAATTCCAGAGAACTGATGTTCAAGAAAAAAAACTAGAGGAATAAGAGTTTTTGAATCACTTATTGGAACATTTAAAACTTTTATAATTATTTGAAAACTTTTTTAACTTTAGTAAATAAGTTAAAAAAAAACATTGTATAAAAATTAAGTTAAAAAAAAACTTTGTATTGGAAAAAATCAAGTAAATTAATTAATAAAACCGAAAAATAAGTAGAGGTCATTGTCCTTCGTGGTTTTTCAAAAAACTACAAGTTTGTTGTACAAGATAAAATTCCAAATTTTCACTGGTACAAAATTTTAGCAAATTTCTATCCAACAGTAGTTTATAACAAAGTAAACAATATCTTTAAATGCAACTCAATGTTTCATCTCTGTTGTTTGATCGAACATGTTTAAAAATGTTCATCAATATAAAAACTGTAAACACTTCATGCCACCATAAACAATGATATAAAACTATGCTATTAAATGTACTATGCTACTAAATATAAATGGTTCTTCTTTTACAATTAGTCACAATACATTTACATGATGGTACTGGTGAGATTGTGAAAAAAACTATCATCAGTTGCTATACTTAATAACTAACAACCATATATTTTTTACATCTGCAATGCTTGATTTTTGCCAAAATAAAATCATACGAATTACCTTTTACAACATATCTGAGTCAAATATGATAATCCAAAGTAAAATAACGGAAAGATACACAACAGAAAAAAACATTACCAGACATTCACAGATATCACAATTTCACATAAGTAGCCTCAGAATAAGTACTAAAGTTGTTACTCAACAGTTGAAATATTCATTTTTAATTGATTGTTAAAGAACATCATGATAACAATCCATTAGACTAGTTAAAGATATTTAACAAAAAAGACAAAAAATAACAATTTCTAAGTAAAATTCATGCATCTATGTTCTTTTAAGTCATATCATTGTAATTTTTTTATCTTTTATATCTCAAGATTCATTTCTTTTTGTACAAGGTGACAGAAAATCTAAGAAAATTGTTAAAATATTTTGAAATCAAATTTTTATAGAAAAGCTTTGATTTTCCTTTCTTTTATTTTTGAATTAAAAAATAGATATGTTAAAATAGATAAATTAATATAAAAAAGGTAAAGTTAATTGTGTGATGCAGTTTTATTTACAAAAATATCAAGTACTGAAAAAAAAGTCATGAGGAAATTGAAAAAAGAGTATCTATATATTTGAAACTGTAAGGAGTTAGATACTAGAATTAAAGTTGAATTATTTTTATGAATGTAAAAATGTGAACCAAGCAGGGCTGACGACACGAGTTTCAAAGTGGAGGGTCATAATCATCAATTTTTGAAAAAAAGTTCTTTATATCTAAAATTCTCTAAAAAAAATTTATAAAAAAGTCCTTTGGAAAAAAAGTGGAGGAGGAAGGAGGGGGAAAGTGCCCCCCTTGCCCCTTTAATGTCAACAGCTCTGTCAAAAATAATTAAAAAAAAAAGAATTGATCAAGGCAAAATATTTGTTAAAACAAAATTCAAAAGTTATGTGCACCTTTTTCGTAACATGAAGCTGTTTGACAAACGTCACACATATTGTTTTCAACTTCATTTTTTGTACAAACATATATTTTCAGCTTTAAAGTAAACATTCTTTTTGAAGGATTGCCTCTGCAACTTCCACCAATACTTTGGTTGAGTTTGCTTTCTGTTTGCTCAGATGTACCTTTAGAAAAAATTATGAAACCATTATTCATTAGTCATTTAAAAAAATTACTTATTTTCTAATATACTTATTTTTTAGAAAACAATTGTGTAATTTAAAGCTTGTACAAAATGTGTGTCCTATGCATAATAGGGTACAGCGAGAATTTTTTCTTCTTCTAAAAGCTTAAGAAAAGTTGTATTCTTATGTAAAATCAAATTTTAAATAGGATTTACTTAAAAATATTTTTGATTGGAAAAAGTTTTGATACCCAAATTTGCACTTTTAGAAATTGCAAAATTTAGTAAAATCTTATTTGTCACATTTGTCCTTTATTATGTTTTACATGTTCTTCTTTCTCATTGCGATGAAATATTAAATGCAAATAATGTTTTCAGACAAGTTGCAATTTTTTTTTATACTTGTTTCAAAGTCATTATCTTGCATGAATCCTACCAGCAATGCAGATTCTGGACATTTTAGGGGAGGGGGTCTTCAATTTTCAATTAGGTTTTAATGATTAACAAATTTGCTTATAACAGTTTTTTTTTTTTTGTTTCATTAGAAATAAAGGTGGTGCCAGTGATGCGGTTCCCCAATAAACAGGAGGTTTATCCCACCTTACCCAAATAATATTTTGATAACACTACTATAACACTATTAAAAAAACAATAAATAAAATAAGATATCTTTCAAATCTATTGACATTGAAAATTTATTAAAATTTCTTTCTTTGTTTTAAAAACAGGTAGCAACTCTCTATGTTGAGCTCTAGCTCTAATATATCCATCTCTTGCATCTGGTCCAACTACTGACATGGATGCTACTGTCACTTGTTTTACAGCACGCTTGGTACTTTGAGTATGAATTTTAACAGAAGGAGTTATTAGAGGTGTCAATCTTAGCATTATTAACTTATCTTTAGTGAGCGAACAAGTAAAAACAGGTTCTTGTACTACACCATTTTCCCATTTGACTAGCTCTTTGAGAGTAGTTGCTGCAAAGTTCAGTTTAGGTGTTTTTCTTGGTCTGATTCGCATGTCTCCAAGGATATCATTACCCCTTTGTTCCAAAATTCGGTCAACTGCAAAGTTGCGGTCTTCTGCATTATTACTAGATAATAAAGAGATTAATAAACTTTCATAGTTCGCATACCAAGCGCCTAGCTGGATGTAGGGAGTCACAATTTCTCTTACTATAACAGGTTGATTTCTAAGAATTCTCAATTGAGACAGAATGTGATTGGAAGCATCTTCAAGTCTGTCTTTAACTTTTATGTCAAAAAAAAGTTTAAAGTAAAATTGTAAACAAAATAAGACAAGTAACTCAAGATTTTTCAAATTCTGATCAGTTAAGTCATGTTTCCTTGTCCACATAAAGACTATTCTCATGCCAGTAGTGAGCCATCTGGCATGACTTAGGGGGCCACATTGAATTTCTCTAAGATTAGGTGGTAATACGCCGATCTTAACTGCTTTGCATAACTTGTAGGTTTGCTTTTGATCTGTTGACATATTTTTTAGTATTGTTTCTGGAATGTCAACAAAGCTCTCTCCCTCTGGAAGAGCTTTAAATTGAGGATTGTACTCCATTTTATTAACATCAGCAAGACATTTTCCCACAGGACCTACAAAGCCAGTACTACATGATGTTAGTCCATCAATTCCTTCTATTAGGTGACGCAAAAATAACTTATTTGAATGAAGCATGCATATGGCCCAGTTGCATTTGTGACCTAACAGCTTTTCAAGATGTGTTATAGCACCACCTTTCCAGCCGGTGTTAATTGAAGTACTGTCAGCTCCAAGTACTAAACATGATTCAGTAAGATTATATTGTTGCAGCAAATTATAAACACCTTCAGCAATCTTTTTAGCTGGCTTATCTGAATGAGTATGTGCATTTGAAGTAAAATGACCAAGATATCGACCACCAGGTTCTATAGTCACAGTAATGTGTTGCTCTTTGATAATAATAGAATGTAGCTGTCCACTTGAATCATTTATCATCGCTCTTGTTGAATTTTTTCTTCCATCAAAGTAAATGCCAATATTATCTGCTTTTGGAAGATTGAAATGGTCATTATTCTTTGCTACTACCATGACTTTTTTTCTCGCTCTCATTAACTTAGAAGGATCACAAGCAAGGTAAGAGTATTCAGGGGTGAGAAATCCTGCTTCAATTAAATCTTGCAGATAACTTGTAGCAATTGCTGCAGTTGCAGCAGGTGAAATTCCAAACCTATAAAATAAAACTAGTTTATATTTATTTTTATTAATTCATCATCCTAACTTTTGCTGCTCAACAAAATAATAATCTATATGATTACCTTATACTAGCCATTGCTGTGTTTTTTATTGACATAGTGTTTTTTCGTGACTTCTTTTCTAAAAATCGTGTTACAAGGAAAGCATAGACACCTAATTTATCCTTTAGAAGCCTTTCAACCAACAATTTAATTTCATTGTCTTGTTTTAAAGTAAAGTTAACATTAACTGGATTATAGTTGTCTTTGAGAGAAATATCAGGAGAAATATTTTTTTGATATTCTTCATGTAATTCTATATCTTGTTTTTCTGTGACCTAAAACCAAACTTTTACAAATTATATTTTTGTTTTATAGGTATATGTGTATGTATATATATATATATATATATATATATATATATATATATATATATATATATATATATATATATATATATATATATATATATATATATATATATATATATACATATATATATATACATTTATATATATACACATATATATATATGTATATATATACATATATGTATATATATTTATATATATATATATATATATATGTATATATACATATATATATATATACATATATATATATATATATATATATATATATATATTATATGTATATACATATACACATATATATATATATACATATTTATATACATATGTATATATACATATATATATATATATTTATATATATACATGCATATATATACGTTGTATATATATACATATGTATATATATACATATATATATATATATTTATATATATACATGCATATATATACGTTGTATATATATACATATGTATATATATACATATATATATATATATTTATATATATACATGCATATATATACGCTGTATACATATATACATATACATATATATATATATATATATATATATATATATATATATATATATATATATATATATATGTATATGTATATATGTATACAGCGTATATATATGCATGTATATATATAAATATATATATATATACATGCATATATATATATATATATATATATATATATATATATATATATATATATATATATATATATATAATTTGCTATATAAACAAAGAAAATATTTATTATTATGAAATTATATTTACCTCAAAGGATGCTTGATCATCTTGTAGTTTTTTCATTCTTTTCTCATAAGCTTTTTCGTCACTGATTTTTCTCTTATATTTTTTTCTAAGTTTTGTTGTCTCAATCTTATCAGCATGTCCCATCTGCATGTCAGACTTTTCGCCTGTCTTATTTCTTTGACTGTATAACCACCTGAGCTCCATAGTTGGAATTTTTTTAGAAAAAATACAGGTGCAAATTATATGTGCTTTACTTTTACAATTTTGGGGAGAAGAACACCCAGACAGATCATGTTCACACAGAAGTATCTTATGAGGACATGTTATGAGGTCCATTAGCTTATCTAACTTCAATAGAAGTTCTTCTTTTACTTTTGCCTTAGTTCTTCCCCATACAACGTTTTCTACTTTCTCCCAAAGGGTTTTAATTCTATAATAAAGCGATTTCTCACCAATAATAACTGGCTGTTGAAACTTAACATTTGCTTTTCTCCATTGAGCAAGAACAAACGGAATCAGATCGCTAGCAAGATCTTTGTTAGAATATTTATTATGGTGTAGATTGCATGTTATGCTTTTTTGTTCTTTTAGTAAAATTCCTTTTTGAATAACTTCTCTGTTTGTAGGCAGCTCACTAGGAGTAAAATCTTTTCCAGGTCCAATAAAATCTGAAATTGCAGTGGTCTCGATTAATTATTTATTTTATTCGTTATTAGTTATTTAATCGATATCTCGATTAAATAACTAATAACGAATAAAATAGTAACAGACTACGATCTTGTATAAAGTTTTATACAGCGGAGAGCCAAGTGAAAATATCTTTTAAAATTAATTCGGCGCTGCGCTTATTAGGAGAGTTCATTACATAAAAACGGATTTTATTTTTTTTATAATAATTTAAGTTTTTTTCATTTAATAATGTGTAAATATGAAAATTTGGGTATCAAGACGTTTTCTGATCAAAAAGTGGTCCATAACAAACCTACCTTGAAATTAAATTTTACATAGGAATACACCTTTTCTTAAGCTTGAATTTTATTTTTTTCAAAAACATATAAATCTCACTGTACCCTAATGCACAACTGTTAAAAAACAAACAAAAATAAATGATTGTTTAGTCGACCATTTATGTTTTAAATCATATTGTGTTCTATGTACAAACATCTCAGGTGGTCAATTTATCAAAATAACAGGTAAAAATACAAATATAGGATATAAAAAACTAAAAATATATAAGCATATAAAAAAAAAAAAAAAAAAACATAAAAATACATAAAACAAAACATAAATACATAATACATTTTTTTCAAAACTTAAAAAATTATAATAAAATACTTATTAAATAATAAGTCATTCCGGCCACAAATTTTGGTTTAAATTTTGAATCCAATGGATTGTCATCAAAAACAATTAAGTGTGAAAAATCTTTATTGCAAAGCCAAGCAAAATTTGATGAAGGTAAAACTAAAAAAAAAAATAAAAAAAAAAAAAATACAAAATAATTCTTTAAAAAAACTATTTGCGAAACCTTTTTAATATTCTAATTTTCTTCTTGGTTGTTATGTGTTTCTTATGTTATGGTTTTATATGAATGAAATGTTTCTGTATTCATCCCATATGTATACAATTTTAGGTGCATACATTAGGGTAATAACTATTATTATTGTTTTTTTGTAACGAAACCGAAACCCCTTACATTCGAGGAACAATTGTATAAAAATGACAATAGCAACATTATTTTTAAAAAAATTGAAAAAAATTTCCCCACCTTTTTATTCACTTTTGTTCACTTTTTGAGCAGTTTGAATGTGGGTTTCAATTTTACAATGAATTTTTATGACGTTCTAGTCTACTTTTAATCAGGTTTTGGTCAGCTGTTAACATTTGTTTATAAATAAAGCATTCACAGATGGTTGTTAATTTTAATTTATTAGTTTTTGATTCCAATTATACTATACTATAAGAACTCTTGCCAGCTTTGAGCAAGTTCTCTCTATATAATTATTTGATATTTTATTTATTTTCTATTTATAGAAGAATAAATAAAATATAAAATAAATATATAGAGAATAATTATTATTTCTATTTTCTATTTCTGTAGAATATTTTGAAGCATAGGAAATATTTTTAAATATTTTGGATAAAATCTTGTTTTCAGTGCAAAATTGCAAGTCTTACAGAGTGGAAGAAAAGGGAAAGACATTAATCACCTTAAAACCAAAATAAAATGTCTTATAGAAAATACAGCAACAGTGTAAAGTCAAACAAATGCATTTGGACGAAGAATCTACTCTCCTCTTCTAAACAGAAAAAGGATCTAAGGATTTCATCTGTTGAAAAGTTAACCAATCTCACATGGAAGCCAACAAATTCAAAATCTTGGAAACTTCACTTTTCTGTTCAATAGCGTAAAACTGCGACTGGTTAGAATCAAAATTTTGATTACGAATATAGAATTTCTTTGGAGGGAAATTCTACACTTTCCATTATTATCCAGCGCACTCATCAGAAAGAAACTCAATAGTCTAATTGATCTATATGACAAAAACAAACAAAAAATCATCTAATAAATTCACTGGAACACTTTCTCAGTTATTTGATGTCACCAACATTAATGGAGAACAGAAAAGCACAGAGAAGAAAGAGGTTTTTCTTCAAAAATTTCAAAGCAAAAACCCCTATTGTCTTTAGATTGATGGTAAAAAATTGCAAGGGGAAGAGTACCAAGTAGTTCTACTGAAAAATATGATAACTGAAATCAAACTTGGTATACCTAAATGTGAGAATGGGTCTACCCCAGCCATTCATAAGGAACTATATCAGCTAATTGATGAATACAATGCTTGGGTAAATACTAGCATGATAATCTGTGACATGTCCACAGTAAATACTGGTCACCTGCACGGGATTGTACCCGGTGGGAAGTGAGCTAACGACTAGCGAGCGACTAGCTAGCTTTATAGCGGTTTTCTAGCGATTTTTCTTTTCTTATTTTATTCTTTCGTAATGTCTTTAACATCTTCAAAAATTCGATTTTTAGTGTTGGATCTATTATAATTATGAAAATAATTGAACTTTAAACATGTCGATTTTGTAACGATATGTCGCTAGCTACATATCGCAGTTTTTAAGAAAGCGATTTTATTACGAAAAGACGCTAGCTGCATATCGTATTGGTGTAGCTGGTTACTAGATAGCGATAAATCAATAGCTATTCGATTGTTACGTATCGCAGCTTTTAAGCTATCGATTTAATAACGATTTATCGCTAGCTACATATCGTATTTGTGTAGCTAGCTACATGATAGTCGCAAATCGATAGCTAGTTGATAGCTTCATATCGCAGTTTTTAAGAAAGCGATTGTATTAAGATATGACGCTAGCTACATATCGCGTTTGTCTAGCTGGCTACTAGATAGCCAGAAATAGATTGCTAGTTGATAACTAAATATCGTAGCTTTTGTTCAGAAAATTTATTACGATATCGAGATATATCTCAAAAACTACATATCGCTCCTATATTAACCTATAGTTAATATAGACACGATATCTTATTATTACCTATAGTTAATATAGACACGATATCTAGTATTTGAGATATCGTAATAAAGTCCCTGGAAATAAGCTGTGACATATACGCAACACCATGGTGTTCCGTAATGCAGAATACTAAAGTATGTTGATTAACAATTTTAGACTCGTTTTTTTACCCACGCACTTTTTTGATACGTAATTTAATCAAACATATGAATAAATTACGTATCATTAAAGTAAGTGGGTAAAAAAACGAGTATAAAAGTATCATTTTTATTATACGCAATTTAATCATAATTATGATTAAATTGCGTATCATAAAAGTGCGTCGATAAAGAAACGAGTCTAAAAGTGTTAATTTACATACTTCCGAATTACGCAACATAAATTTACACAACTTTTATGATTTTTGGCGTAATTTCTCTGACGACTTAACTTGTCATATTCAAATTTGCTATACATAGCCTGCAATTTTATCGCTATTTCATTTTTTGCACTATCACACTACGATTCATATCGTTTTTAAAATATCAATATCAATATCAAATATGGCATCTAAAATATCTTCAGATGATTCGGAATGCACCAGAATTCTTCAAAGCTCTAAACGGATGGGCCAAGTTGAAACGGTAACTTACATTTCATTTATTTGTTCTATAAATTAGTAACCAGACTAGTCTATGGATAGACTTACAACACAGACATAGACAATTCTGTATGTTGTAATGGACACAACAAATGTTTAATTTTTTGTCCTTGTTGTGTCTATCAAATTTTTGATGGTGTCCTAAGATTGCTCAGTTAAAAAATAATTTTCACTTCATAAGTCTACAAAGCATAATTTTTTGTCTATTTGGTGTCTATGATTTTGTCTAAATTTACTTGAGATCATAAAACCAGAAATATTGATTTTTGCCAATAAAATTTAAATTATCCAAAAAATCCCTTAGAAACAAAAAAGAAAATATACGATACATTATATTTGAATTTTATTTCATGGTAAAAATGACTTTTATGGTGACAAATTTAAAGTGGTGACAAATTTTAGGACGGAATATGACAATAATGTTTACACAAATAGTTGATTTTCCAAAATTTAGATCCAATCATAGTCAGATTCACAGTCTGAGGATAGAATGTTAAGAAAATCAGGATTGATTAGATTTTTTAAATGATAAACTTACCTTCAACTTTTTTGAAGTAATCCCAAACTGGAGAGAGCATTTTAAAAATAAATTTTCACGCACATTCATTGAGAATTGAAAAACAACTGAACTGAGTAATTAATGAACTTCAATTGAGCACAAAATAGTCCATTTTGAGGTTTTTAAATAGACATTAACTTTTTAATCAACAGCACACGCTGGACAAAAAATTAAAAAATGAACTTCTGTTAGAAAAATTGTATTATTAATTTTGTGCTCGTTTTCAGTTTTTGAAACGATGCTGCAGTGAAAATTTAATTACTCGTTATAAGTCCAAATTATATATTAAATAGATCTTCTATACCTCATTAAAAAATCGAGATTGTTCATTTAGTGTCCGTTTTTAAAATGATTGTCTAGAAAGACAAACATTTTTTATAGACAATTCATTTTTGATAGTTGTAATTAAAATTGTTGCAATTAGTGCTTTGTCGAAGTCTATTTTTGTCCTTTTATAATAAGGCCATTAGAGATTGTCTGGTTGCTACTGTAAATAGGACTCTAATAATCGATTTGATTGCGACATATCGCAGCTTTTTAGCTACTGATTTTAGGCCGGGTGAATAAAAATGAGCAATTATAATACAATCTCTTTATTAAAAACTGCGATATGTAGCTATCAACTAGCTATTGATTTGTGGCTATCTTGTAGCCAGCTACACAAATTGCTTTTAATCAGTAATTGGTCAGTTTTACGTGAATAAAAACTTTAGGAGCTTTCGTTATATTTTTGTTTACGTAAAGGTAAGCAGTATACTTAGTAATTGGTCAATTTTACTTTAATAAAAACTTGATAAAAATTGCTCATTTTTATTCACCCGGTGTCGCGTTAAATAAGTAGATCGTTAAATAAGTAGACAGTCAGTTCTGCGCAAGCGTAACGCCTGCGCAGATACAGCGCAAAGCTTCCGTTAGGTAGGTTAAATCTATCGTTGAATAAGTAGCCTTGTTTCCGTTAGGTATAAACTCAAAAAACAAAAATAATCATATTTTAAAATTTTTTAAAATTATATAATTAAAATGCCAGTCTATAATTACTCTGTTGAAGATGTTTAGCAGTCTCTGATGGAATAATAAATTATTATAATAAAAAAGTGTCAACTTTGTGGTATGTGTATATATAACCCACTATTTAAGTTAAACTTATATATAATTTATGATTAAGAGTTTATTATTATTGTATATTTTATATTATTTTATGTTTCTGAAGTTAATTTTATACTCAGCATCTCAAAACTCACAGTTGTTTTGGGACTTCCATTTTATGCATTGACTTATTTGTCGATTTTGCTCAGAACTATTTGTCAGTTTTGTTATGTATTTAAGAGTTGCAATTAAGTATTACTAGAAATACTTATTGAAAACAATCTAAGACCAAATTAGCTGTAAATTTATTATGGATTTGAATCTAATTTTCAGAAAGTGACCTTAGGTACAGTTTAAAAAAGCTTATTATACCTAGGGCCACTAATTTTTGAACCCTTTTACTTGATGGAATTTTATTAGTATAAGTCAATATACTTATACTAATACAAAGTAATTAGTATAGAGATGTGATTGTATCAGTTTCGCCTTCTTTAGACAAGTCTGGGGCCTTGAATTTGGGCACTAAAAAAATCTGGCTATAGGTACACAAACTTCCCTTAGACCTTATTGGACCTCTTGCCTTAATAAAACTTGAAAAAAATATATTATTACAATTACTGATAATTGAAGTAAATATATTGAAAAATTAACAATTTATGCAACTACTTTATTTTATAGATTTTTGATACTCTTCAAAAAACTCTAAAATTTTAGATTATTTGATAAAGTCTGCTTATTTTCCTTAAACCAATCAATGAGAAAAAGGTTCAGAGTTTAAACTGGTAGCAGTAAAGGTTTGTAAAAAGCTATTTGTTAATGATAGTATCGTTGTAAAAAGGGGCTGTCGAAGTTCAAATTTTTCTAAAGTTTTCTTTAAAGTTTTTCAATACAGTCTAAAAACAAGGCCTTAGATATTTTAAGAGACTCACCTGGCTGGCTTGATTATACCTTGATTGATATAGCACAAAGTTTGTTTTTATATCAGTTTTCTAAAATATTTGGGTTTCCAAGTTTAAAATATCTGGATTTTTTGCATTTTTAGTTGTTTTAATTCATGTGCTTTTCAGAAAGTTACAGTTGTATGCAAACGATTAATGTTAGAAAATCATATTGAGTGTTTCTAAGTAATGTGTCCTGATCTTGTTTTACATTGGAAGTGTGTTTAGTTTTATGATTCACTCTTTAATAGTTTAAGTAAAGGTGATGCGCCATTGTTAGTGCATAGAGTTGCACATGAAAATGATTGTGATTTTTTCTTAAAAAGAAATGCAATGGTTTTGTGTAGCAGTATCAACCTAAGTTTAGTTATATAAAAAGATAATGACATGTGGTAGCATTACCTGAAATGTATTGACAATGGTAAATTAGAGATGTTTCCTTTTGTTACTGTGTTATACTGTCATAAACAATGTGCCTTTAGTACTATCAATGTTGTGAATATATCCTGTTATTTCTACTGTTTTTGTTTTTATGACATATTTGAATATTTAAATTCAATCAATATACATAAATATTTTTTTTTTGTTTTTTATTGTTGGTTTGTTTATGTACCTTATGTTCTAGTTAATATTTAAAAAATTCATTACTTATTTTATTTTTGTAAGTGTCTTATAGATGTCTAAAGTTATACAATTGGCTAATTTAGGTCAACTATTGTTTGCTCTTTATTTTGTTATTGGTATGATGATTTGTTTTGCTCACTTTGTAGTTGTTTTTTTCTTACTGTCATCAGTTATTCAACTAGGGTTATCGATATAAGATATAGTCAATAGGTACAGTTATTAAAGTCAGTTCTTTATTTACATACATTTTGTTGCAGTTGCAGTTGATTATAGCTACTATTACAACTACACCAAAAGTAGTATTTAAAAATATGGCTATGTAATTTTTAATTATAATGAGATATTTGATCAATTTTTTATAGAATATTGTGAAAGTATAGACTATTGTGGCATGTTGATATATGGCTGTTTTAACATTTTTAACATTTATTTGATTTAAAAATTCAAATCCTTCAATTAGAGTTCATTTTGTAAATCAATTTATTGACATATATTAATCAATGCATTTATTAAGTACTCTTCTGGCACAAAAGCATTTTTATAATTATTTTATTTATTCGTTGTGATTTTATGATACTATTTATATTATACTATGTTTCTATTCTATGTAGGCTTGTAATTCCATGTGGAAAAATCGAATTTCTTCCGAAAATGCCCAAGTTTCAACCAAGTTAAATTTTTTCAAAAGGACTCAAAAACCATGTTGTTTTATTTTGCTATTTATATTGTGTAAGGATATTATTTTTCTCATTGATGTGTAAGGATATTATTATATTGATTTTATTTTCCAAATAAAGTTTTAGTGTAGCATGAAGTGTGTCGTTTCTTTAATATCGTTTGTATTTAAAACATTCTCATAGTAAGAAATAGTAAACTAAGTTTAGGTCACATTTTATTATTATTGCGCTATACATACATTAAAATCGCTGAAATCGTCGAATAATACCCGTCTAGGTCGTTATTCAACGGTAGTACAGTAGTGGTGTAGTGGTAGAGCGCTCGCCTCATAATCAAAAAGTTCTGAGTTCGATCGCCACCACGTCCCTGGCAGTACCGTGCTTAACTTGTTTCTCCGCGTAGCGATCTTGATCGTCATGGTTTGTGTTTCGAAGTTATAGAGTTGAGAGAGGGTTGTAACAACAACTAAAGCAGCCTCTTCGACTGTAGTGTCTTTTTCGGCTTTGAGGAGGTAAATTAACACACAAAAAAAGGCTAGACACGAATTAATAAATTCTCTTCTTTTCTTTTTTCTGGGATAACATCAGAATGCTGTCCCTACTATTTATCTGCGTAGAATAAAGTAACAATTACAAATTTTACAATCATTAAGTTTAAGGGTTAAGGATAAATAATTTAACGTAAAACACTTTGCTAAAATGCATAGTTAAATTATTTAGGAATACAATAAACTTCCTTGTGAGATGACTATTTTATTTGATATCATTAATACGGGTGAATGGCCTATCAAAAAGTTTTTTCTTAAAAATATGTTTCTTGTCATACTATACTATAAAGATATAAATTGCGATTAGAAAATACTTCGTGAGTTAAATATTATTAAAAGTAGTAAATTATCACTATAAAAATGCCCTAAAGTAATAACAATTCGCATGGCAAAGAAAATGCTTTTAGTTCGGTTAACGTATGTTTTTTTTTAAATTTGTTCGTCTGGTTAGCAAAATGCTTCGATTGTTCAGTTTGTCTACTTATTTAACGATCTACTTATTTAACGTGACTTAATACGTTAAATAAGTATCCGTAAACTAACGCATGCGCAGAATATCATTTTGTCTACTTATTTAACGATCTACTTATTTAACGTGACACCGGCCTTTAAGTCGAAATGTTTTAATACAGTTGTAGTTTCGGCGCACTGTTCCAGACTTGTGGAAAAAGATGTTGGTAAGATAGATAAGCGCAGTCAGTTTACTATTGACAATTGATTTTTGTTTATTTTATGTCATTAGAAACAGCACAAAATTCTTTATAATAAAGAACTAAAATAATTTTTAAATATTTTTGTTTAAAACCTAATGTAATCAAAGTTAAAAGATTTTCATAAGTGTGGCGCTACTGCAGTTTTTCCCACCCACCCCCCTTTTTTTTTTTTATGATTGATTATGATAGAGAATTTTATGCTAATTCAGAAAAATATAAAAACGTAGACCTGAAAATCAACGGAAAGTGCTCTAATTCGAAGTCAAAGTTGTAAAAAATCCCATTAAAAACCCTAATATTCGCCATTTTTTTTCAAAACGCTTTCATTTTTAACGAAAATTAATTACCATTCCATAAGTGTTTCCCTTGCTATTCAGTTTTAACCCATTTTACTCTATATCGCATAGGATATTTATGATGTTGTGTGTGTATATATATATATATATATATATATATATATATATATATATATATATATATATATATATATATATATATATATATACAATTTATGAGATATATATATATATATAAATAAGATCTTTTTTATATATATAATATCATAAATATCATATCAGTACTAAATTTATATATATATATATATATATATATATATATATATATATATATATATATATATATATATATATATATATATATATATAAGTTTAGTTTATTTTTTTGATAATACTTTACCTATATTATATTGCTTTATATTACTTTTAACTAACTTTTATTATTTTTATATAACATATATTATAATATATGTAATAATAATATATATAATATATATATAAAATACATGTATTATATATATATATATATATATATATATATATATATATATATATATATATATATATATATATAGTGTGTGTGTGTGTGTGTGTGTGTGTGTGTGTGTGTGTGTGTGTGTAGTCTATTCTTATGATATTGCTTTACATATATGTAAAGCATTATCAAATATAAAAATTACATTTTTAGTTCATCAGGTCGTTAAGAACAGCTCGTTGAAAAAGTTTTGAAAATGCTAGAGCATCTTTAATTGAAGATGCTAACATTGAAGCAGTTGAAAATAAAATAATTGATGATTATGAATGTGATGCAAGTTGTAATAATGATATTTCATTTGAGTCTAGCGACGTAATTAGTTCAGATGAGTCATCTGATAAGGACAATGACATTAGCATGACATCAAAAATCTACGACATAAATCAAAAGCTTTTGGACTTATATTTAAGATATAATCTGACTAGAAATGCTATGGAAGCTCTTTTAAAGTTGTTAAACATCAATTATGATAAAACTTTGCCATTATCTGTTACTACACTTAAAGCTAAGTCAATAACCTACAACCAGTCTAAAAATTGGGTAAAAAGAATTGAAAATAAAATTTGATGTCATATATTGGCGTCAAAGACAATTTATTGTATTGCATGGACCATCGTAATTTACAATTAAGTTTAAAAAATAAAGATGGCAACAGTGGCATAGTAAAATTACGACTGTTTTTTAATTTAGATGGTTTGCCTGTTTTTAAATCTTCTAAATTATCATTTTGGCCAATTCTAATGTCATTTAGGGATTATAATCATATTGGTGCACTTCCTGTAGCATTGCACTGTGGTGTAGAAAAACCAAATTTGAATTTTTATCTTAAACAACTGGTTGATGAATTGCAAATTTTAAGTGTTCCTTTTGATTTGAAAGTACAACAAATGGTTATTTCTGATGTTGATTTTATCTGCGATACCCCTGCACTTTTATTTGCTCAAAATATTTTTAATCACAATGCATACTACGGATGTGGGTACTGTAATATCAAAGGTGAGTATTGTTACAATCGTATTATTTTTACAGATCAGAATTGTAAACCACGTTCTGATGAAAGTTACAAAAGTATATCAGAAAATAATCAGCATGGCCCTTCACCTCTTTTGAATATTCCTCAATTAAGTGGACTGCAATCGTCATGTCCTCCAGAATATATGCATCTGGTACTCCAAGGTGTGGTGAAAAAGTTATGCACATATTATTTCACTTAAGTACCTTTTCTGCATTTATCTTGTAGACTTTCACAACATTTACTGAGTAAATTATCCGCTGAAATCGATGATATAAGGAAGTATTTACCATCAGAATTCCACAGAAAACTTAGTTCTTTGGTTAATTTTAAAAACTGGAAAGCCTCTGAATTTCGACAGTTTGTTTTATATCTTGGACCATTTCTCTTACATGATAAATTGCCAGATCGGTATTATGACCATTTTATTATGTTGCACTTCAGCATGTATGTTTTGGCTTCTGATGAATATGTTGCTTATCATGTTATTGCATCTGAGTGTGTTAAAAAATTTGTTGAATTTATGCCTATATTATTTAGCAAAAGATCTATGGTCTATAATGTGCATGTGTTAATTCATCTAGCTTTTTTTGTAGTAAAATATGGACCTTTGGACTCATTTTCTGCATTTCAATTCGAAAATATGTTGGGTTTATTAAAAAGACGAATTAAAACAGGTAGAAACATTTTTCAACACGCAATTGTTTGCTTAATTGTTTGATCTTCGATCAGTAACTAATAATCACTTGAACACTGTAAAGATTTCTACTGATCTGCCGGATTGTGCTTTTGTTATTGATGATGGTTCCATTGTTTTATGCACTAGTACAAGTCTTGACTGTTTACATATATCTGGAATTCTTTTATCTTATGTGAAGCCACTTTATACATTTCCGTACTCATCAAAAGTCCTTAGAATTGGATATTATCAGAAAAGTCGCACACATGCTTATAATGTTAGACCCATTCGAAAATGTATCATGATTATTTGTAGGGAAAACTACTTTCTAATTATCCCATTGGTCTGCAAATTAAACTAAAGTTTTAAAGTTGCTATGGGTTATAATTTTAATTTATTTACAGAACTTGATTAGTTTTTTTTTAATTTTTTAAAAAATTTTGTGTTGATTTAAAAATATATCAATTCATTTGAAGTCTTTATACTATTTTAACTGTGTATTTTCTAAATAATAAATGTATAATTTTTATGTTACATTTTGCAAATGTTTTATTTCAGATGAATTATATTGTATATTTGTATTGTGACAGTGAAGTTCTGGAATTAAAAAACTGTGACATAATAATGTCAGAGAAACTAAAAAATTGGTCTATGGATGATTGGAGATCTCGTGGTCAAACATTAACGGAAGATGACCTTCAAATAAAGGCAATGCATAAGGATGGTATAAATGCGGCATGCATATTACAGATAAGTATTTTATACCCTGTTAGAATTAAAAAATAAAAAGTGTTTCAGTAGTAACATTTTTTAAAAGTAAATTAATCTTACAAAATTGTATTTTTTATTTATTTTATACGTTTCAGTTGGAATTGATACGAAATTGCTTATTCAAAAAATTCAAAAACTTGTAGTAAACAAAAATTTTACTCCTAAAAACGGACTCCTTAGACTTATTGATCGTGTGGGTCAAACCAAAAGGCAGAGCATTCCACCATTGAATGTGAGTGTTTTTAAACCAATTTAATAAATTATTTATATTGTAATCAATATACTAAGTATTGCAGAAAATGTGTTGAATATTTAATTTAGGTACTTTAATTTTTATGATCTAAATTTATTTTGATTTCTAATGGGCTTTCTTGATAATATAGATTTTTGTATACGTTTATTGTACATATAAAACTATGATTGTACAAATACTAAAAAAGTTATTTGTTTTGTAGCATATTCTCACTGCAGAATCAGAAGTAGAAATTGAATTTAATACATCAAAAAAACAAGAGAACTCCTATAAATCTACAAAACGGAAAGAGAAAAGAAAAAGCCTTTCTGAAGAACCGTCTTTACCATCATGGCCGTTGTGGGAGCCACCAAAGCTCCCCAATTCCAATTCAGTATACATTTTTAACAATTTTTTATCCCATTTGTGAAAATAAGAATTTTTATTTGGTTTCATTTGAATGGTTTGTTTGTTGTTTTTTTAGTTACCATTTTTAAATGAAAGAATCAGTATAAAATAATTAGAATATAGTGATAGAGTTTTTATATCATTTAAGAGTATTTATAATCATTGTTAATCTTGTTTTAGAACCTTCTGTCTGTCTCTGCCTCAATGGATCAAGTAGATGACTCGCCAGTTACACAGACAGTGTCTCCATCAGAGTTGCAGTCTGTTTCACAAATTCAACCACTATTGCATTCATCTTCTTCCTTTTCTTTGCCATCTCAAAAAAATGGGATAGACCAAATAAATAACTTTATTCTGAAAGCAAACGTTGAACCCAATACTGTTGAAGGCATTTAATTTATAGTGAATGCCATGTACAGAAAAGTTTGTGGGTTGGAAACCGAAATGCGTACCATACGTTCACTTTTAGACACTAACCATGGTAATAACGAAAATATAAATATAGATTATTTACCAGCAAATTCAGTTAAAGAGTTTGATTCACTAGAAAAAAAAATAATTCACTCTAATGATAAAGATATCATTTGCAGAAAGATGAAGCAAATTGGTGGGAAAAATGTAAGTGACTTTTTAAAAAATGCTTTAAAAACTTGCATAACAGACAAGCTATGTTGCAGCATCAATCGAACTGGTGCAGATAAAAAGCGTAGGTTTATAGGACCAGTCGAAAGTTTGATTTTTGATGCAGCTTACTGTTTATTTCCAACTGCCACTGAATCCAGTATGACTACCTTAATTGCGAAACACTTGAAAAAATCTAAAGATCGATATTTTGCAACAAGAAAGAGAAATTCTTCTTTAACAAATGATTTAAACAGTCCTGTTAGAAAAATTCGAAAATTAAACACTGACTCGTGTAGTGATTCCAGTTAAATTATTTTTTAAATTTGTTTTATTATTTATTCATCTTTTTTTTTTTTTAGTTATTTTATTCTTCATATATATTTTTAAATAACTTTTAATATTATTAATTTAATTTAAGCAAAATCATTTAGTTGTTAATGGCTTTTTTTATTTTTTAAAAATAATTCATACATTTTCTTTTAACATTTTATAATGACTTTAACATTTATAATTTTTTATTGAAACCAGTTTTAACATTTTGTATTTAATTTGTTATAAATGCAATCTTATTTCAATGGTTATAATTCATTCCCCTGAAAAATATAGCATGCGATTTTTTCAGGAATATCTTCTAGCCTAACCGATATTTTCTAGCCTAGAAGTGTAGTTATTGTTACGAGTTTTCACTAGCTATTCTCTACCTTAATTAGCTAGCGGGTCGCTAGCTTATTTAGCTAGCAATTCGCTAGCTTATCAAGCTAGCGATCCTCGTGGCCAAATCGCTGTCTTTATCGTAACGACTTGTCGCTAGCTAGTCGCAATTTTTTGTAGCAAGCGATCCTCGTGGCCAAATCGCTATCTTTATCGTAACGACTTGTAGCTAGCGATCCGCTAGCTTAAAAAGGTAGCGATCCTCGTGGCTAAATCGCTGTCTTTATCGTAACGACTTGTCGCTAGCTGATCGCAATTTTTTGTAGCAAGCGATCCTCGTGGCCAAATCGCTATCTTTATCGTAACGACTTGTAGCTAGCGATCCGCTAGCTTAAAAAGGTAGCGATCCTCTTGGTAAATCGCTGTCTTTATCGTAACGAGTTGTCGCTAGCTAGTCGCAATTTTTTGTAGCAAGCGATCCTCGTGGCCAAATCGCTATCTTTATCGTAACGACTTGTAGCTAGCGATCCGCTAGCTTAAAAAGCTATCGATCCTCGTGGCCAAATCGCTGTCTTAATCGTTACGAATATCGCTAGCCATTCGCTAGCCGATTTCCCACCGGGTAAAGCTCATACAGGATGATCTTGAGTTGATGCCTTGAGCAAGGGATTTCAGAAACCACAATATATTGGCTGTCAACACCATGGACATAATCTCCTTCTGGAACATGTCATGAATTTTCTTATTCAAGAACCAACGAGCAAGCCACAACTCAACTATTCCTTCATTGACAAATTTAAAGAAAACAATGTCTCTCTTCAGACTGATTTTCACCTCATTGCAACAGATGATGTTAATAGCATCTGTCGCAATGATGATATTAACATCATCTGTTGCAATGATGATGTTAACATCATCATCATTATAAAACAACTTCATGTTGGCCTTGAATCAGCTGAAAGAAACTCCCAAATTTACATCAGGCAAGATGGAGTTCATGTGCAATATATGCTGTTATAGCATTCTTTCTGATACCAAAGAGGCATAGCATCCTTACTCCAGCATGAAATTTTATCTGCTACAAATAGACAAATACTTGGTTCCATTCACAACACTACAATAAAAACTCCTTCGATGAACTCTATTCTCACTTATCAAGATAAAATGTAAGATGGCAATTAAGTATTCAAAGACACATCGGTCAATAGAGGAGTCAGTAATTGACATTCCCAGATCTTACCAAATTGCTGAACATGCTGTAAAACTAATGGAGGAAATTCATGCAAAATCAAGAAAAATTGAATTTTTGAATCTGAAGTTCATAGGAAATATTTTTAAATTTTTCTTGCATATTTTATATAGATTAAAAACCGTTCTGTTTCTTGTTTTTTTTAAAAAAATGCTATTTATATTCTTAAATAAAATAAAGTTTCAATAGAAAGTGGTTTCATAAAAAAAAAAAAAAATTTATGTAATTCATATATTTCTATAAACTATTTTTAGGGAGCTAGCTTAGAATTGGAGCCGGTTTTAGAATTTAAAATAAATGTGAGATCTAGGGCTAATTGAGAGTCCCAGTGATCCAGTTTTATAACTTTTTCACCTTTTAATTGATTTGGAATTACCAATAAGGACTTTAAAAGACTTTAAAGAAAAAACATCACTTGCTAATTATTATTCTGAAAATGCACCTAAATTACCTTGCATTAATGCTCAAAAGAAAACTAAACAATAATTGGATACCTTTATAAAGCAATAAAATAAAAATGAAAAACATGCAAGTGATTTATTTTAAATGTAATAATTATCAGAGTCAAGGTTCAGAGATTTCTGAGATTTGGTTTCTTTTAAAAATAGCTGTCGACTTTGACACTTTTTTTCTACCTTCTCTTCATTTTGTTTCTTTTTCATTTTTTGATCATCTTGTTGAGTTAAAAAAAAATCGATTCCACTGACAGCATGAGGTGTCTTGACAAGCCTCCTTGAACTTATTCTGCTTATCATGACATTTTAAAAAATTTTTCAGGTAGTTTTTATATGGAGAATACTGTCAATTCATAAAATGCATTTGATGAAGTGGATAGTTCATTAAAAATATTGTTTAAACTGGGTAGGGCTAGTTATTTTATTCAGTGATCTCTAGGAATTTGATTATCTGTATAACCTAATCCCAAGAGAACTGGTTTGACACTTGTTCTTTAACATATATATTATTATACATTTCTAGAGTATAATTATTGCAGGTTTGTATTTTTGAAGAAGTTGTAGTTTTTATTTTAGTTGCACTTGGTGTTAAAACATCTGGATTACAATCGGGTAATAGTTTAGATGGGGATATATTGTTTTTATTATAAACTTGAAACAAAATCTTATAAAAAGTTTATTTTTTTAAAATTAAAAAAAAACTTCTTTTATGGATATACCTCTATCATTAATTTTTTTGCTTGAATTTATGCTTGAAGCAATATAACTCTTGCAATGCCTTTATTATATATTTATAAGTTTTATTTTGCGAAAAATAGTAGTTTCAGAAAAATAGTATTTTATAAAAGTTACATCAGATTCATATAATTAACAGATTGTGCAACATCAAAAAAGTGAAAACAGAAATCTCCTTATAATTTAGAAAGAATTTTAAATAAAAAAGTTATTTAAATAAAAAAAAATTAGATTTTTTTTTACTCGATTTTTCTTCCTCCGATCCTATTTTTTACAACAAAAAAAATTTGTTCTAAACATGTTAGAACTTAAAATGCATCAAAAATATTCATAAAGCTTTAATTTTTGTTTCATAAACGTTTAACTTTTCAATTTTAATTTTAATAAAGCTTTAATTTTTATTTTATAAATGTTTAATTTTTTTTCCTTAAAACAAGTTAAAGTAGAACTATGTTATTTAAATATAAACTTAAACCTTGTTTGTCACAAAAAAAAAACGCTGATAAAGTCAGGGGCTGTTCTAGATCATTTTCAATAGCGTCTATTTGGGCGCCGCCTACATTAAAAATTGAGGACCATTTTTTTTGTCATGCTTTTTGTTTTTTGTGAAAAAAATGTTGTTTTTTTTCGCAAAAAAAAAAGCTGATTATCCACTAAAGTTTGCCAGAACAAATGGGTACCGCCGCCCAAACTTTATTCCTAGGAAAGGCCCTGAAAATAGTTAGCATGAGTTTTTTTCTTTGAAACAAGTAATTTTTTTTGTTTGTTAATAACTTTTAATAAAATAAAAAATCATTTAGAAATAATGAAAAAAAATAATAAGATATTTTAATTCGTTTATACAATTGTAGAGAAAAGAAAGAAATTATTTTATATTAAATGATAATAAAAAATGTAATATTCAATTTAATTATTTAATATTAAAAAACAAAAACAAAAAAATGAAACAAAATAGACATTCCACATGTACATTTGTACATGTGGAATATGTACAAATGTACACAGATATTGTACATTTGTACATATTCCATAATATGTACATATTCCACAATATTGTACATATTCCACAATATGTACATTTAGAAAACAACTCTAGATTTGTTTTTATTAAATAGTAAAATAAACTTTTATTGTAGTAACTTATTTTATTGCAGTAGTTAGAAAAGTTAACGTCCTTATATAAAAAATTAAAGATAAATTTATGACGTCAAAATCACAAAGAGCTCATGAGATAATCCATTTTTTATTAAAACAAGGCCTGTAACATTGGTTTTAAATTATTTAAAACCACAAAACGCAATCAAAAACATTGTTAAGTAAAAATATAATAATGCATGAAACCTAATACTTTTGAATTAAATTTCAGGTAGATTGCACGAAAAATGATGTCTTCAATGACTTATGGGGAACTTTTTATATCAAAAAAATATAAATTTGTAGTTGTTTTTTTTAATATTTTTACTTGTCACCCAATTTTAACATATTTGTCAAAATTGGATGACAACTTGTACTTGCTTCAAAGAAGTGCCGCACTCCATTGTTGCACAGTTAAGTTTAAAAGTTAGGTATAAAAAGATTTAAATCTTTTTATTTTATAAGAAAAACTATTGTATGATGACTTGAAACATCTTTTTTATTATAAGTATTTGGAATACATGGTGACATTAACAACAACTGGATGGAAAATAATTTTCTTAACAGAAACGTATTACAGCACTGTTATAAAACTGAAGGCAGTGTAGTTTTTTTGATGCCAAAGGCTATTAGCACGAAATTCGATGCTGCCCTAAATTCGGCAACTTACCTTAGTTAAGAAAGACTATTAAAAAACTAATGATCACGACAGATAGAAAAATTTAACTATGATGTTTATTTACCTAAATAAACGTATTCATTTTAAATTTATATTTTAATCTGGATAAGCAATCCTAATATTTTAGAGAGTTAAAGAAAAAACAAACAAATGTTTTTTTTGCCAGAAATGTTTTTATTTTATGTTATGTCACATTTTGCATAAATGCAAAACTTGCTGATAACTATTTTGCATTAAAACAAAATCTAAATGTTAATAATTTATAAATATTTCTAATTCAGAAATAAGCCCTTCAGAAATTTATATTATTTAAATTAAATTTCTACCATAATTCAATGACCAGACCAATGGAATTATGTCTTGGTTATTAAATTGTCTTACAAAGCAATAGTATTTTAAAATCACCTCAAATAAACCTAGCATAACATAAACCAATATTTTTGCGATAAAGATCATAGTTTTAAAATTATTTCAAAAAACTAAGTGGCTTTTAAAAGTGTAATGCATCGTAAAAAATGTTAGACAATATTGTAGCATTTAAAAAATGTAACCAATTGAAACATGATGTATTGTAAAAAATAGTAAAGTGCTTAAATATTATAAAAATTATGCCATAGTGTTGCAAATTGGAACTTTTTTTTTTTTATCGTGACAAAGTAACCAATTGAGACCAAACTATAATATATTTAAAATAAAATAAAATATGATAATTAGCAGTATAGCAATGATAACCAAGTATTTATTAAATTAAGTTTATTTGATTACAAATAAAATATGGTAACTTTGTTACCAATTTAAGAGGGAGTGTAACGTAAAATGTTTTAAGAGCTACTAATTGTTTTTGTGATTTTATAATAATAATATCAGTAATTAATAACAAATGTTTAAGCATTTGTAAACAGGCTAACTAACGAAGCTCCGCTATGATAAATGCCATGTTTTTTTTTTATTTTTTTTATTTCAACTTTTGGCATTATTTTAATTTTAGTTTTCCTACTGATGAAACTTAATTTAATTAAATTATATTTTATGAGTAAAAATGTTTTTCTATTTGTTGTTAATTTAAGTTATATTTAATAATAGGCTGACATTTAGAGTTAAAATCTAAACCAACACAATTAACAAATAGTTTTGATTACTGGAAACATTATAAAACAGATTTAACTGTTAATTATTTTGCTAAGTACCATGCTAATTGCTATTTTAAGCCACTTTGTTGTATTTGCCATATTAAAAATATTCATTTTTTGTTTCGCTAATAATATTATTTTAATAATATTTTATTTTTGTTTTAGATTTTTACTTTATTTTTATTTAGGAATAATGTAATACATAATGAGGGTGTACTTTATTTATGACATCTCACATTATAAATCTTGCTTATTTTTAAAAAAATTGAATTGAGTAAGAAATTTTTTTTTTCTTTATCAACATACAAAATAAATAAAATTTTAAGGAAAACCTCAAAATCTTATGAATTTAAATTATAAAGCAAAGCTGTTTTAAAATGTTTTGCCTAATTAATTGACTTGTATAGTGATCGGAAAATTTCGGCTTCGGTTTTGGCCGAAATTTTCCTTTTCACCGAAACCGAAATTTCGGTTTCGGTAGTTTTTTAAGTTTCGGTTCAAACCGAAATTTCGGTTTGAAGTTGAACCAAAATTTCGGTTCAACTTCAAACCAAAAACCGTAATTCAAAAAGCATTATTAAAATAATAATTAATTTTTTTCAAATTTAACTTTGTTGACAGACTTTTAATTAATTTTTTATATATAAATATTATATATTAATATAAATATTAAATATATTAATATACCCATCTAATATATATTTTTTTTTAATTTATAAAGTTATGCATATTTTATGATTATAAACGCTATAATCTTTTCTATAGTTTATTCTATAAACGTCGTTCATATAAAATGTAGAAGTTTTTTTTTCTGTAACAAACTTTGTTGAAAACATTGTAGCGTTTTTATAAAAAATTGAATTTGTTTTAATAAAATTTTGTTGACATTTCGAAAATTATTTTTTTAATTAATTACAAGTTAACATTTTACATTATATTCTTGATTATTAATTTACATCATTTCATTTATAACAACAAATCAACTCTTAATAAAACAAATATCAAAAGAGCATTGTTTAAACACGTTATTTCTTACTTTTAAAAAATTTTGGTTGTGCCGAAATTTCGGTTTGAATTTCGGTAAAAGTTTTGCCGAAATTTCGGTTTCGGTTTCGGTTGAGAAATGCCGCAACCGAAATGAACTGAAACCAAAATTCCGGCAAAATTTTAATTTCGGTCGATCACTACACTTGTAACTGAGAATATTTTATTTGTTATTAAGAGTTATTTAATTAACTAAACAATGTAAAAACCCACTTGCGTGGAGAAATATACACTCTATAGGTAAATATATATACAAAATCCATTAAAAAAACACACTGAATACAAAAGAAAAAAAAAATTTAGATTTATGATCTAATTTTATAGCAACATGTTATCTTTATCGTTACCAGATAAGTAAAGATATAAAAAAAAGATATAAAATTATAAAACTCAACATTATCTGAACTTAAACTTTTTTATGAAAAGTAACAAATTTTAATCATAAAAACTCACAAGAAGTGTTACATGTTTCATAATTTAAAAATTGATCTTCATTAAGTAGATAAATTTTTTCAAAAAGATCAACTGCATTGGGAGGTTGAACTAACTGAAGAGAATTTAGCTCCGCTTTAGGACATATTAAATTAATTCGATCATCTATACGTACTTTGAGAGTTAAATTTTCACAAGAGAACCTAAAAAAAGAAGGTTTAAATATTACATTTCCGTTCTGTAAATTACCAAATAAGCAGTAAATATACAGGCAATATGGTGGGCTGTAAAAATCATCCTTTTTACAGTAATGCTATAACTACACAACATAACTAAAAATCATGATGATGATGATAGAATTTAATAGTATTAAATAATATATTTAAATTTGATTTAATAGTCTCTGCAACTTGAAAGTTTAAAACTTTTATCAAAACTTTGAAAGTTCTTTTATAAGACTCTTACAACGATGATGTTTTAAATATTATTTGTATAAAACAGATGTTAATCCAGGTAATACAAATACAGGATAAAAATACTAATTGGTATACACTAAAATTAAAAAAAAAACAGAACCAAGGTAAATAAAAGCTTGGAACTACTTTAATCAACTTCAAAAGCATATACAAATAAACGAAATTGAAAGACAAGCATTTTATTTTTAAAATAACCTTCACCCGCCTAAAAGAAGAATGTCATTCGAAAAAAATTTGAATGACTGAATAAGGTAACAGCAAAATAACAAAAAAGTGTTGAATAAAATGATTACTAAAATTTAAAATTTTAAAAATGGAGAGAACATTAAAAGTTTCACATTATTTGATTCCATTTGCAAATAGTAGCCAGAAAAAAACCTTGTATAAAACCTAGGATTTATCAAATAAGCAAAAATGAAATCTGTTGTTCACCACATGTACTAATATTGTAGTCATGATGAAAAAAAACATCTTTTTTACAGTACTTATAGTTTCATGCGGCACTCATAAGCCATATATTTAAATCATATATATTTTTATATACATCAAATATATTTAAGAATATAGATGCGTTTTGTATATTTTATATATATATAATATATATATATATATATATATATATATATATATATATATATATATATATATACATACATACATATATATACATATATATATATATATATATATATATATATATATATATATATATATATATATATATATATATATATATATATATATATATATATATATATATATATATATATATATATATATATATATATACAGCAAGGCTGGGGTTGTAAAAAAACCCAATATTTAGCCCACTTTTTTAAATTTTAGTTCTTTATTATACCGAAAATTTTTAAATATTTTATTTGTATATTTATATCCTCTTACAAGTAATTCCTTGGGTCCCATAATAAACTCGGTAGAATGGCTGCAAATGTTTCTGAATGGAAATAACATCTCCATATTAACACTGTTATAAGTCTACTAAACTTCATAATAGTTTTTCTTAAAACTTTTTTATTAAATATAAACTGAATAGTTTTAACTCACTTGAAAAGTTTACATTATTTTACTAGACAACAAATGAATGTATAAAGTAAAGTTATCAATATAATTTATATCGACCTTTTGTTCATATTATAAACAAAAGAAGAACATAATGAATAACAATTAGAAACAAAAATTATAAACTTTTGTTTATATATATACTTTTTAATTAAAGTTTCATACCTTTAAAGATGAGTTTCATCTCACAATATTTTATAAGAAATCATATATGACTATAGTGCATTATTTAAGGTTTTCTTCAAAACTCAAATGATTGTAAATATGTCCCACGTAATAACATTTTTACTCGTGTAAACCTTTAAACATAGTAACTATGGTTCGTCGTTCATTTACACCGTAACTATGCAATTTGACTTCTTATTTAAAGGGTCCTTATTTTTATTACTAATAACTGTTTTATTATTCTGGTATACCAGAGGCTGCTAAAACTTGATTGATCCAATTATAAATAATAATATGGTGCCAAGACAATATTCTTGAATTTAAATTCGGTATGGCCGTAAAATAATTTTAACAATGCAGTAAAATGTCATTTTGTTCATAATTATTTACCCTCCTGCCTTTTTATTGGTAAAATAATATCAATATAAAACTATAACAAATTTATTAGTGCGTCTTAAAACGTATTCTAAACGTTTATAAACGTCTTATATACGTTACAACGTATTATACACGTATATTATATACGTTTTATCTACGTCTAAAACACGTATATTTCCGTTGAAATTTGTTTCAAAAATATTCAATGGAAGTAATGATTTAGTTTTGAGAATTGAACAGAGCGAAAGTTTAAACAGAGAAAATTAAAGTTAGTATTTTTAGTGTCTTTTTATTTAATCATTTTAAATGAATGTTTTATTATAACGGAAATTGCTTTGAAATAGATATCAATTAAAACAGACACAATTTTAAAAAAGGACAAAGTGTAAAAACTAATTCTTCTAATCTTTTTTTATTTTAATGGTTATTGTTTTAACGCTGCTTTGAATTTAAAGCTTGCGTAACGAACTAAATTCAACTTACATTTATACCACAAATAATATATCCAAAATTTTCAAAATGTCAAAAATACCCAATTTTTAAAAATCTTACATCCTATACGTAATGTTTGGACAATAAAATATTTGTCCATAAAGATTTTATTGATTGCAGAAGGTATTTGATTGTTTAAGGTATTTTATTTGAAGGTATTTGATACTGTAGATCATGGAATTCTCTTATCAAAGATACATTTCTATAGTATTAATTGCTCACATAGTATTTGAATCGTACCTCTTTAAAATATTGATTTGCTGTCAACTCTAATACCTCTTCTAATGCTTTTTCCACCTTCTTTTTATATATACATATATATATATATATATATATATATATATATATATATATATATATATATATATATATATATATATATATATATATATATATATATATATATATATATATATATATATATATAGTGAAAACTATTAATTATTAATATATATTTCAAATACATTACTTAATGTTCTATTAATGTTGGTGAATTACAATTATTACGTACACGTGGTAAAAGTCACGTAGGTAAACGTGATGAAAGTCACGCATTCATTTATGGTTTTTAATGGCTATTGGGCAATTCCACATCAAATCACCCAGTCCATTGAACCATGTGTCTTCCTTTTGTGTTATATTTTGACACATTATTTCTAATTATAAAAAAATATTGCATGCAAAATTTCAGCTAAAAAAGTTTAGCGGTTAACAAGATACTGCAATTTTAATACTGACCTGGTTTCCTAAAATGACCCGGTTTTCATAACACTCTGAAAAAACATTTTTCTTAAAATAATAAGAAATAAAAATGGCAAAAACATGAAAATGAACATATATAATGTTTTTTTGATGCTGAATTCAATAAATGTACTTAAAATGCTCAAATATAAAAAGAACATGCATAAAAATTAATAAAACAACTAGTTTCTATAAACCAACTTTGAGGCCCAATATCTCAAAACACCCCCATCAAAAATTTTTTTTTTTTTGCTGTTAATATTTTCAGCTGTTTATAATCTTACTAGGCACAAAAAATCTAACTGGAAAAACAACTAAAATATACGGAACTTTATTTTTCAAAGATGTATTACTTTTTCAAGAAATTCCCAAAAAATATTTGTAAATAAAATAAAGTTAATCGTAATTTAAAAAGTTACTTAAATATACAAGATTTTTAAAGGTATCAAAGATGAAAGTTATTTTGACTGTGTTTGTAATAGTTTACAATATTGCTCCCATTTTACTTGTACTTCCTCTATTTCAGCATTTTCATACACATAGTTTCGACCAGAACTAGAGCAAGCTTGTGGAACAGATAGTTTTTTCAATATGTTGGTGTTTGGAATAAAACAGTAGTCGTCTCTTTCAGGCCAGTTAAAACAAATTGATGGACCATTTGGATGAAGAAACTTAACTTTAGCATCAACTTCTTCTAAATTGGTTTTAGTTACCATGCCGATCCACCACTTATCATCACAGACTACATAACAACCTAAAGTAACAGTATCAAGTTGAGATATGTCTTGTTTCTTTTTAAGATTGTGGATTATTGTATAATTAGTGTCTGTACTACACCTCTTTGCCCCAACTTTGTTATCTCCAAGATGTATAAATTGATGAAAGCTACGAGTACCAGGTAGAGTTGTTACACCAGTGTACCTTACTTTTTGCTCTTCACGTTGCAATTGTAAGTCTAATCCCTTTATGTAAATGAAGTTAACAACTTTGATTTTATCAATACAAAATTCATATATAGCTTCTGATGTGAGAATTTGGTTTCTGTACGGTCGTTTTAAACTTTCTTGTGCTGTTAATCTTTTTACAGTACCACCAATCCCATCGCATGGTGACTTTCCGTGGGACGTGGCAATAAAGTTCCATTCAATTTTAAGGCAAAATTCGCTCTCTAGTTGGCATAGATTGTAAAAGCTTTTACAATTTTTGTACTGTCCTGCGCAACCATCAGTGAATAAATGTAATTTGGACAGATTGGAAAATTTTATTTTTAATATTGGTATAATTAGTTGGAATATTTTGTAAACACAAGTTACATCTTGTATAATGTCATCATGTATAATGTCATATAAAACAGTAAGAAATATGTTTCAGTTCACCTTTATCATCTTTATAGTATATGACTAATGGATGTAAAGAACATTGTTGGGTGTTCCAATGATAGCTCTGTATTTCATCTTGGACAACAAAAGCATAATTTTCAGCAAAGTCGCCAATAATGATAATGTTTGATTGATCCATATATTGTTTCAGTTGGTTAAGGTACTGTGATTGAGAGTGAGCAATAAAAGAATGAGCTTGTAGCTTTTCAAAACAAGATGCTAATAGTTCAACAAACGTTGGAACATCAGCTGTTAAACTTAATAGTGTTGCACGGTCAGTAGTTTGCCATTGCTTGTAGTGTATCTCAAAATCATCTTCGTATTCTCCAAAAATCTCATACAAATATTTGGTGAGGGGTTCTTTACCAGGACAATCATCACACTGTGCAAGCATGCATTCTTTGTTTTCTACTGAGCAAACGGTTTTTGAAAGTAAGTCCTTATACTTTAGTCCAATATTTAAAGCATCTACAAGCAATATGGCATTTTGGTGATAAGAACAAACACAAACAGAATGTGTACCACTTGCACCAGGCAAAATGCACCAATTTGGTCTAAATGAAGGAAATTTTGAGTAAATTATTTGTATTTCTGGATTCTTTTCTTTGTATAATAAATACAGTTCCTTTAAATTACACAAAAACAGTTTTTTTTGTTTATGGACGTTCTTTTGAATGCTAACATAATCTTTTTTTCCAGGCATAGTTCTACATAAATCACTTGAATTAGAAAAAAGTTTAACAGAATCTTCTATTTCTTTTTGTAAGACTTTCCCTTTATACAAAGGTGAGATAGCCAACAATCCTTTTTTATTAAAATGTTGTCTAGCCTTTTTTGCTTGGTATTCTGTAACTGCAAAGTTATTTTGTACTTCTAATATTGACCAACTTGGGGGTGCCAGTGTTAGAAGTTGAACAATAGTCCTTTTGTCAGAACATAGAATTTTTTCTTTTATCAAGCTCATAATTTTATCAAAGTTTTCAGCCTTCTTTTTAATGTCATTTGGTTCATAACACAGTTTTGAGGGAACATTGAATTGACTTTCAGTTTTTCTAGTAAGGTTACTTACCATTTCGTTGATGCGCGCAACTTTTCGCTTTCCTTCAGAGAGTATATGTTTTGATGACTTTGAATGAGATTTTAGAGGAGATATATTAAAATTTTCAAGTTCTCCATTGATCTCTTGTCTTTTTGATTTGAATAATGATATTAGAAAATCTTCATCTTGTTCACCCTGACTTTGCTTCTCTTCTTTAAGATCTGCTTTTTTGGCAATCTTTTGCTTACAGGGTTTGCAAAGTTTCTTCCCAGGAGCAATATTTAAGCTACTTCTCATCATGTCTTGTGACTCATTTATCGTAACTACTCTAAGATTTTCTAAAAGTAATTGAATTGTATATATAATTGCATATAGCTTTATGTATTTTGTATATAGTATAATTGTATGTATAGTTGTATATGGCTCATCTGCACAATTGTTTAAAACATTGTTTATGTTTTGGAAAACACAAATTAAAAAAATATATATATTAAAATACTTAAATTCCACTTTTACTTACTTGTAATTTTCTTTGTATGTTTTATGAATGGATCACAGCATGCTTTCTGCCATATAGGGTACATTTTCAATTGTATTTTGCATGCATCTGATGTCATTAACCCAATAGAACTTATCTTATAATAAACTACTTTGTATAAATGTATTTCCTAAATAAAAGAGAATTATGATAACTAAGTTATCATATAATTAAGACTTCCTTAAATATAACAAAATTGATTTTTTTTTTAAAGGAGTCTTTTAACTAAATATAATATTTTACAGAACTTTATTTGAAAGTTTTTTAAAATAGCTAATTGAAAATTTGATACATCTTTGAAATTAAAGTTCCGTATGTTTCAGTCGTTTTTCCAGTTAGATTTTTTGTGCCTAGTAGGATTATAAACAGCTGAAAATGTTAACAGCAAAAAAAAAAATTTTTTGATGGGGGTGTTTTGAGATATTGGGCCCCAAAGTTGTTTTATAGAAACTAGTTGTTTTATTAGTTTTGAAGCATGTTCCTTTTATATTTGAGCATTTTAAGTACATTTATTGAATTCAGCATCGAAAAAATATTATATATGTTTATTTTCATGTTTTTGCTATTTTTATTTCTTATTATTTGAAGAAAAATGTTTTTTCAGAGTGTTATGAAAACCGGGTCATTTTAGGAAACCAGGTCAGTATTAAAATTGCAGTATCTTGTCAACCTCTCAACATTTTTAGCTAAAATTTTATATGTTAACTTTTCTTTTTAAGATGCAACAGCCAAAAAGGTTTTTAAAAAATTTGAAGACCCATGGTTCAAAATTTTCTAAATTTTGGGTAATTTGATGCGGAATTACCCTATTGTTGTTTTATAGTTCTCATGGGAATTATAACTTTGTATTTATATACGATTTTTTGTAATAAAACAGAAGGTAGAAAAACGCTTAGATAGTTGTTTTTAATATATGTATATAAGCGAATACAAGAATACAACAAGCTGTTTCGTCTATTATGCCACCAGTATTTGATGGCAACCATCAACGGTTTATCCGTCAACTGCGAACATATATCGCAGCAATGGACATTGACGAAGCAAAGAGAAAAACGATAACATTAACATGTTTGCCACCACAGATTTATTCTGCATTAGAAGATCTATGCTTGCCGGCATATCCAGAAGACGATTCAGTGACATACGAAGAGATCGAGGAAAATATTATGAAGCTTTTTAAACCAAAGTCATCGTTAATACTACGCTTTGAATTTGCAACAATTAAAAAAGCAAGTAACGAGAGTGTGACGGAATTTTCACGACGGATTGCAAGAGCTGCTGATGGATGCAAATTTACGGATAGAGATGACAGGTTGCGCGACCAATTTATCACTGGCTTTAACGATGGAGCTACAATCAAACGGCTATTACTGGAATCTGAAGAACTTACATTTGCAAAGGCTGTTGAGGTTGCTGTTACTTTGGAACGAGTGACTCAAGAAGCCCGACTGTTGGGTGGTTCTGATAATGTGATGGTTGCAGCAACATCGCTACTTCCCCAAACAACTGGTTTTGCCGGAACAAATAAAATAACATGTTTTAATTGTGGGAAATTTGGACCTTATGCACGGGACTGCGAGGTAAAATGTAAGAACTGTTCACACAATCATCGAGCCAAAGACTGCATCAAACGATTGCAAGGTTTAAAAGGAAAAGGGAGAATTTGGAAATAATGGCATCCAGTATTCTCCCTGAAACAGCGTTGCCATCATTAAAAGTTAAAATAAACGGAATGCTCCGAACAGCATTAATTGATTCTGGATGATCAATTACAGTGGTTCATGCTGAATCTACACGTGGACTTGTTTCAAAAAGTGAAAAATGCATCACAACTTTGGGAAGAACTGAACAAGTACTAGGTGAAATGGTAATCAAATTGGAAATTGATGGAATATATCGGATGGTTAAATCGTTAATTGTAAAGGACAAACCATTCGGGTTTGATTTGATTTTTGGAATGGATGCTATTGAAAAATTCGGAGGAGCCGTAATCTATGGTGATAAAAACCGTACCGTCCAAATGTTAGCATGTGACACGAAAAATGTGGCGCAAATTATATAAGTAAAGAAAACGAAATAAACGAAAAGAACGAAATAAACGAAGAGAACGAAATAAACGAAGAGAACGAAGTAAACGAAGAGAACGAAGTAAACGAAGAGAACGAAGTAAACGAAGAGAACGAAGTAAACGAAGAGAACGAAGTAAACGAAGAGAACGAAGTAAACGAAGAGAACGAAGTAAACGAAGAGAACGAAGTAAACGAAGAGAACGAAGTAAACGAAGAGAACGAAGTAAACGAAGAGAACGAAATAAACGAAGAGAACGAAATAAACGAAGAGAACGAAGTAAACGAAGAGAACGAAGTAAACGAAGAGAACGAAATAAACGAAGAGAACAAAGTAAACGAAGAAAACAAAATAAACGAAGATAACGAAATAAATGAAGAGAAATAAATAAACAAAAACAACGAAATAAAACATCAGGATTTCACGGCAAAGTTCGACGGAAAAAAGTGGACGGCATCATGGAACTGGAATAAAGAGCCCGCAATTAATAATACGATCCGCAAATACAAGATGAGCGAAAAGCATGAAAGTAGTTACCGAAAAGAAATAAATGAATGGATCAACTCTGGCATTCTTGTGCCGTATAACGAGCAAGCATTGGGACCACCTAAAGTATTGATACCGCTCATGTGTGTTGTGCAAGAAAATAAAGATAGAAAGAAACGCCCAGTGGGAGACTTCCGAGCTCTCAACGAATTTTTAAATTGTCACACAGCAAATGCCGACGTTTGTCAAGAGAAACTGCGTCGTTGGAGGAAAATTAAAAGTGCAAAAATCCTTGATCTTAAGAAAGCCTACCTTCAAATTCACATTGACAAAAAACTGTGGCCATATCAAACAGTGATTATAAATGGAACGGTATTGTTTCACCAGAATGTGTTTTGGCATCAACGTGGCTCCAACAGTAATGACTACAATTCTTCGTCAAGTGCTAAATATGAATTCGACTGTGAAGAAAGCATGTGATAATTACATTGATGATATATTTGTTGATGAAAGTGTAGAAACAGCTGAAAATGTAGCGAAGCATCTTGAGAAATTTGGGTTGCAGTGTAAACCTCCAGAAGAGCTAGAAAAAGGACGTGTTTTAGGATTGAGAGTCGAACGAAATAAAAATGGGGAATTGATATGGAAGCGAGACAGTGTAGTACAATTCGAATCTTCAAATGCAGTCACACGATCACAGCTTTTTAGCAATTTAGGTAAACTTATTGGACATTACCCGGTGGCAGGAAGTTTGCGTTTACAAGCTTCATACATCAAACGATTAGCTGGAAATATTCCATGGAATGAGTATGTTTCTGAAGATTGCAAAGAAAAAATGAATGAGTTGCTTCACCGTTTGGAAAAAGAGGACTCGGTTGTTGGGAAATGGCTGGTACCAGTGAATGGAAAAGCTGAGCTTTACTGTGATGCATCGTCCATAGGACTGGCTGTAGTTCTTCTAATTGGTGGAATCGTTATTGAAGATGCAGCATGGCTACGACCAACGAGTGATACGCACCATATTAATATAAGTGAACTAGATTCGATACTTCGAGGGTTAAATTTAGCCAGTAAATGGGATATAAAAGAACTCACAGTATACAGCGATAGCAAGAGCACCGTGGGATGGTTAAACGCAGTTTTAAAAAAAGAATATCGCGTAAAGACTCGGGGAATTTCTCAACTGCTAGTACAACGACGGCTGAATACGATAAAGGAAATAGCAAAAGATATTAAGATTATTGTACAATGGATTCCATCTGAACTAAATCTGGCCGATCGACTTTCACGAACCCCTTAAAAATGGTGCAGAACAGTGTGTGCAACCGGAATAATCCAACAGAAAGACATATGGAAAGTTCACTCAATTGGTCATTTTGGTGTCGATCGAACATTGCAACTTTGTTAACGAAATAACCAGAATGTATCACGTAAGGAGGTTTCAGCAGTAATTGCAAGTTGTAACCAGTGTAACTCCATCTATCCTTATTCCGTAAAATGGAAGCATGGTCAGCTGAGTGTAAAGCAAACTTGGAATCGGGTTGCTCTAGATGTGACGCATGTAGGTGTAGAACTATACTTATCAATGATTGACTGTAGCCCGTCACGGTATACAGTGTGGCGCAAACTGGTAACCAAAACAGCGTCTGAAATTATTGGAAAGCTGGAAGAAATATTTTTCTTATTTGGACCACCAGCTTGCCTTCTAATGGACAATGAATTTCGTTTACACACGCTAACAAGGTTTGCTAACGAGTGGGACGTTGATTTAAAATATCGAGCAGCTCATCGAGCTCAAGGCAATGGTATCGTTGAACGCATACACAGAATAATCAAAAGAACAGTCGCCCGCTCACGTTGCTCAATCGCTCTGGCAGTATTACTGTACAATGAGACAATCTCATCAAATTGTAGTAAAAGTCCATCGCAGCAATTTAAGCAAAAACCAACGTCGTTTATTCCAGGTATCGATACACGTAAGAAAGTCGAAAAATATGAAGCAGACAACATATTCAAGGAAGTGACAATGTTTGGGTAAAACCAGCTCAAGAGACAAAATGTGATCGGTCTTGGATAACTGGTATCGTACGGAAGCAAAATGCCTGGTCGTTTGACGTCGAAACCGCAAATAGGGTATTCCCACGACATATCTCACACTTGCGTCGCCGTATTCCGGACTCTCAATAAAAAAGACTCATCTAACGATGGTCTTGATATACCAAAAGATGGAGTTGGTAACGGTAAAGGACGATATAACGAGAATGCCGTTCAAGTTCAAAATGATTGCAACGAACAAACGATAACGCGCTTCCGACGAATAATAAGAGCCCCACAACGATTAGACTTATGAGGTAATTCACCAAGAGGGCATGTTCTATTAAAGTTGGTGAATTACAATTATTACGTATACGTGGTAAAAGTCACGTAGGTAAACGTGATGAAAGTCACGCATTCATTTATGGTTTTTAATGGCTATTGTTGTTTTATAATTCTCATGGGAATTATAACTTTGATTTATATACGATTTTTTGTAATAAAATAGGTTGAAAAACGCTTAGATAGTTGTTTTTAATATATGTATATAAGCGAATACAAGAATGCAACACTTAAAGTTTCACGCAATAGCGATCATCAGATGTAACAACAACAAAAAATAACGACAAAAATTATATACAAAAAATGCTATGGAGTGTCCGCTTTGATAACATTAAAGTTTTTAATTAGAAATTTGTTTTCATGGCGGCATTTTGACGCAAGCTCGGTTCGTTTGTTAAGCAAATTTAATGGTGATGTGATAATGTGGTATTTTTCTGTCAAGCATAAATTGCAAAATTTACCACCAGGTTTGAATGGCTCCGCTTGATCGAGAATATTCCATTTTAATATAGGTTTGAAAGTATTATTCTTGCATTCCCACACAAAATTTGAAAGTTCAGTGGAGTTGGCCTTACTTTCATAAACAAAGGAGTTTTTATGTTTATACCATCTGTCTTTGAAGGTTTTCTCAGTAAGCCCAATGTAATAATATCCTTCTTCTTCTTGGTGAGTTTTTACGTTACAAATATAAATAAGATTTTTTGTAAGGCATTTTCCGTTGAGTGGGCATAAGGTGGTTTGTCGACAATTGCATAATTGATTGGCATTTTCATGAGATTTAAATAATATTTTTTTATTATGAGAAGTAATAATACTCTTGATGTTTGGAAGGCAGCTATAACTAACCTTTAAGTTGTTTCGATTAAAAAGTTTGTGAAATTTGTGGCCTTTAGGAAAACATTTATCAATTGTACTCAAAAAGGTTTCGGCAACGTTTGTTCTGACGTTGAGCGAATAAGGTGGGTTAAACCAGATAATGTTTCTTTTTCGAGATTTTGTATTATATTTCTGGATATTTGGAATGAAACTGATCTTATCTTTGAATCCACAAGAATTGAGAGCGTTATTATAAAATAGTGCGGCTCTATCAAAAGCTTCTTTGCTTGAAGATATAATACTGATGCGATTAGAGATCATTTTTGGTATCGATTTATTAATGCTTGGTGGATGATTGGAATTAATGTTTATGTACAAAGGATCATCTCCTGGTTTTCTATAAGGTCTAAAAGAGTTCTCAGAAAGATTAAATGTGATATCTAGAAAGTTTACGGTTTTTAAGTTTGGTCTGATAGTGATGTTTAGATTAAAATTGTCTTTAAAAATTTTTATTAGATTTTTCTTTATTTTTTCCGATTGAGGACCACTGATATTATAGAAGCAGCAAAGACCATCATCTCTATATAGACCGGTAGTATTAAGTCCATATTCTTTGGCAATAGTGTATAAGATATAGAGGCCAACTAGTTCGCATAATTCGGCTCCGTCAAAACTACCCATGGTGACATCAAAATTAGGGTCCACCGACTTTTTAATCCACATATTATTTTCTGAAAAAAGTAAAGATTTCCTGGTGTGGTAAATAATTTCGAGTGATTTATCAGGAATTTTGGTGAACTGTTTTGCATGGTTTACAGAATCTTGAAGAAGTTGTTTTAAAGTTGAAGGGTAAAACTCGTCAATATCGTACTGAATGAAAGTACATTTGTTTTTTTCGAGTATGGATTTGAACCATTTTATAACGTCATTTGATATAACTTTACTATTGATATCATCTAATAAAATTTTACTTACTTTTCCGAGTTCAGGTTTAGCTGGATTTATTAATCGGCACTGTGCATTGTTGGGGAAATTATCCTTATCATTTTTTAAGGTAATGAATGCTGTATTCATGGCTAGACGCTCTAGCCTATCATCTATGCCCAAGTCTTTTGCTATGATTTGAGCGTCTGCGTTAATGATGTTATATTGTGTGATATTAGATTTTTTATAGGTTTTAGTAATATTTTCAGTGTAAGGTTTCTTGATTTATCAGCAAAGACAAAAACATTACTTAAAGATTTTATTTTTACTATGTCAGTTTGCAATTGTTTTTGAAAATTATTTTGAATCGTAGAAAATGAAATATTTTTAATTAACTTAATTAAATCGTTTTCAAAACTTACTAAATCGGGATGTTGCGGTGGAGATTTTCTCGACTTGAGAACGAAATTATAGGCAGACTCTTGATTAGGATTATTTTCGTACATCAAAGCTTTCCATCTCATTCGCTTTATTAGTGACTCGACTTTTTCCGTTAGGCATTTTAAGTATTGTTTTTTAGATGGTAATGGTACGTTCTTTAATGAATAGTTGAAATTATGATTTTCCATAACTGTAATTATTTAAAATAACTGAAAATATTAGAGAGTGCTCAACATAAAGGAGCGATATTGTAGAAATTGTGTTAATATTTCCAGTAAGAGTGCTCAATACAGCGTGTTATACTATTCCTACTATATATATATATATATATATATATATATATATATATATATATATATATATATATATATATATATATATATATATATATATATAGTAGGAGCTTGCGTCAAAATGCCGCAATGAAAACAAATTTCTAATTAAAAACTCAACTGTTGTTGTTACATCTGATGATCGCTATTGCGTGAAACTTTAAGTAATGTAATTGAAATATATACTAATAATTATTTAGTTTTCACTATATTATTTGCTCTACTAATTATATAACACGCTGCATTGAGCACTCTTACTGGAAATATTAACACAATTCCTACTATATATATATATATATATATATATATATATATATATATATATATATATATATATATATATATATATATATATATATATATATATATATATATATATATATATATATATATATATATATATATAGTTCATCTCACCTTTTTAAAAATATAATATTCTGCTAAAAACACTTAGGGGTCGTCCATAAAGTACATACACTTTTATTTTTTACATCAAAGCAAGGCTTGAAATTTGATTGAAAATGTTTTGAAAATATTTTGTTAATTTATTTTTGCTTTTATATTTTTAACTCAAAACATAATAGCGTATATATATACATATATATACATATATATATATATATATATATATATATATATATATATATATATATATATATATATATATATATATATATATATATATATATATATATATATACTACGCCATACTTATTACTATAACAAATTATTATATACTAGAATTCAGGACGGGTCTTGGTAAGTTTATTCTACACCGACCAGTTCTATACTAACCTATTTCTATTTATATTTTTTAGTAAGCTGTAGAATATTATTCTTCCTTTAAAGTTATGAAAAAAAAATAATTTATAACATAACTTTTTAAAATTTTAATAGCGTCGGTAGTCGTTGCGCAAACCGCTAATTAGTGATAGAAAATAAAAATATGTCAAGTCTTTGATTTGAATCGTATAAATAATGCTCTTTATAACTTTTAATTGTTAACTTTGTAAACTTCTATAAAAAAAACGGGTACTGACTTATAAATTTTTTTCTTTATTAAATTTCTATTTAATAAAGAAAAAAATTTCCACAACTTATTAGGAACTTTTTTTCCACAACTTATTAGGAACTTTTTTAATTTTGAAGAAAATAGAAATTTTAATGTTAAATATTTTTTCCTATATAAAAAAAATTGCCTCTGTAATGATGCAATGGTATAATAGGATTAACTAGATGTCTAATTTCCACGTATTTTCTGAAGCAAAAATCCGCCATTATGCGGAAGGGGAGGGGGGGGAGGGGGAAGGGGTTGCAAATTTAAAAAATAGTGTTTGTATCAAATTATGTTCAATATTTAATATTCAAATTTTATAAATCATAGTTAAATCTTGAGCTGCATCAGGTTGCACAAATAAAGGAATAAAAAACGACAACTAATTTCTAATTCATAGTAGTGAACTCTGTAAAAAGTGGATCGTTGCTATTAAGCCTAAAACATTTATTCTTACTGAGCACAGCCACATATGTGGCGATACTTTTTACCTTTAGATTACAATATACCTGATTTTAATAACAAATCTTAATAAGCTTTTTTCTGTGCCATCTATTATTATTGATTCAAAACCAAAAGTCAAAAGAAAATTTAATTCTATATTGCCAAAAACAAATAAAAAGAGACTAATAAAAAAATTAAATTTTCAGAAACATGCAATCGCCATCATATAGACATCATAGAGACATCATATATTCATAAATAAACATCCGCATAATTCCAAAACGAGGCTTAGGTTGTACCGTTTGTAAACAAAAAATGTGTCTTCCAATAAAAAACCTATAAAAAAATCATCTGGCAAACAATGTGCTGCCTATAATTGCTTTAATCGAAGCTATATTATCGAATTTGGAGAACGAATGGCTTCTGGCATTAAATTCTTTCATTTTCCGAAATATAAAAATGAAATTTCTCTTTGGTGCAACTTGATAAAGCGTAAAAATGGTTTAGATAGTTTTAATGTTACTAGCTCATCATATGTATGCTGCTCTCATTTTAAAGCGCAGGACATTTTAAAAGCTGCTGGAGGTACTATATGCACTTTAAGAAAAGGTGCTAAACCATCACTTCATAGCTGGAATAATTTCAAAGCTAGTGAAAAAGAAAGAAAATCACCAGGTTATCTCCCCAAAAAAGTATAGTTTTGCCTGACAATGATGTTCTTAACAAAACAAGCAGTAGCTCAAATAGAGATCCACTCCTTTATAAAAAATTAAACATGAAACAGTTGCAAAATGGAAATAAGAAAATAAAAGAAACAATACCTAATGAAGGAAATAAATTTGTTGAGCATGTTCTCTCATGTGATAAAGATTTAAAACATTACACAGGATTTCCGAATCGAAAAATATTTGATGCAGTTTTTATATATCTTGACCCTGGAGAAAATTGAGAAAACTTATTCAATAGTAAGCATTCAAAAGAAAATGAAAATGAGGGGGAGAAATCGAATTTCCCAATGTTAAATGTATCATTGATTGTGTCGAAATAAAAGTAGCTGTGCCTCAGTCATTGACTATACATAAATTACTCTATTCTGACTATAAAAGTCACATAACTGTAAAGATTTTAGTTGGCATTGCCCCAGGAGGTGGTTTTACTTTTATATCTGCTGCTTACCCTGGGAGTATATCAGATAAAGAATTAACCATTAAGAGTGGACTTTTAAATCCAAATTTATGGAATCACGGTTAAGAAGTTATGGCAGATAGAGGTTTTACTATACAAGATTATTTAAGTCCACTCGGAGTTAAATTAATCACTCCATCATTTCTTCGAAATCGCGAACAATTCACTGAAACAGAGGTGATACAAAGTCAGCAAATTGCAAGTGAGCGCATTCATGTTGAGAGAATGATTCAAAGACTAAAATGTTTTCATATATTCGATAGAGTTATTCCTCTAAACATGATTGGTTCTCTCAATCAAATAGTAACAGTGTGTGGAATTTTAACTAACTTTCATGAGCCTATTATAAAAAACGCATAGAAAGTAATGGATAAAAATGTGTTGAGATGATAAAAAAAAATGTAACATTGAATTTAACATTTATATATATCATAAATAACTACAATTTTTTGTCATAAATTTATAAATGCATAAACTGTAAAACAGATTCTGCAAATTTCAATAAAATATTCGTCTTCAAACTAAAAATTGTTGTTTATTTTTTCAATTATTTCGTCCAACATATAGTTGAAGTAAAAGTGTAATACTCTTTTCCTTAGAGTCCCCCAATATACTTTGTCATACGTAATACGATCAATAACCAATCCTTTTGAAGTGTAAAACACAAAATCACACCATGTTTGTGTTGTTAATCCAAGTTGCATTTGGATTTGATCGTAATAACTATGGTTTTTGTTTATTAAAATTTTATTACTAGATTTATCAAATATTATAGATAGATTTTTCGCTACAAAACATATATCTTTTGGGTCCAGGTTACTGTATTCTTCGCTGCACTTAATTTCTATTATTCCACAATCATTATCACACCTTACTTTCCTATCAGGTGATGCACCCAAAACAAAATTTTTTTCATCAAGTACCAAACCACATGGTTCTACATCTAGTTTATAGCTAGAGGATTTCATAAAGTTTTCATAATATTTTAACGCTATAGGTTCATAATATTTACCATAGGAAAGTTTATATGAAATAATATTGTTTAGCTTAGTTTTGTTTTCACCATGGACAAGTTTGTGTGCCAAACTTTTGAGTCCTTTTGGAGATTTTTTCTCTAACTTATTACATAAAGATGCAGTGAATCGATTCCTTCTGTAATCAAACCATTTTGAATTTCCATCCTGTTCCCTTGTTTCTTTTTCAATTTGAACTACTATTTCCTTTACTAACTTCATATTTTATAAAATGTTTATTTTTTTATTACAAAATATTTTTTCAACATAACAAGTTATAAAATCATCAGTTTCATTAAAAGGAAATGTAGGGTATTCAATGTATTGAACACTGTCTAAATTTTTTAAAGGTGCAGGTGAGTTGTAGTAAACATTGTAACTAGGTGGAACTACAGCACATTGATAGCTTAATACAGGCCCCAATGGGACACTTCCTAGACTTGTTTTGCACTTTAACATCGCTGTTTAAAAGATTCTTGTAAAGCTCATTTATTTTATTTTCATTATCACTTTTTCTGTTTAAATCAGTTCTAGTATCATGCGATGATGATTTAATTGTGGCTGAAGTTGTGAATGAAGATACTTTTCTTTTCAAAAAATTCTTTTTTTTAATTTGTGGTGATATAATTTGTAAGTCACTTATTGGTGTTTTATCAAATCTTTTATGACTTTGTGGTATTGACCAAGCACAAGTTCTTGATGTACAGGCTTTAATATTTGGAACAGTTTTCAGTTTTTTAACTACCCATTTTACATGATTCATTATTGATCCATCTAATTTTTTAATAGCAATAAAAATCCATCTGTCAATTTTTTTCATGCTAGCTGCACATACTCCTTTTACACAAAATAGTTCAATACTTTGTTTTGAATGAATTGAGGATAGATCAATGTATTGCTCTTCAAGAAACATTTCTCCTCTAGATAAATGTTTTTTAACTTTTGTAGATTTAGGAAAAAAATTACTATTTACATTTAAAGCATATGCATCAATTTTCTCAGCTGAAAACGCAGGAAGTCCCTCTAGACACTTGCTCCATCCAATTTTGGAATTCAAACTTAACAGCTCACATTTTAAATTTTCAGGCAACATAGGAAATGTTTTTATACTTTGTATTTTTATATTTTTACCCATCAAATATGCCTTTTTTGACAACTATTTTTTCTCAAGAGTTGGATCAAAAATAATTGAATTCGTTCCGTTGTGAAAATACTGTAAAACTTTAACTTGAGAGTCTCGTAAAGTTACTACACCTTTAAGAGAATCGCCACGGTAAAAAAGCCACCTTTTTAAATGAATATTTGTATACGTTTGTAATTTTTCTAAATCGACTTTGACAGTTGGATCGTCTATATCATCTTCTTTTAAAACAATTAATGCTGGATCTAAACAAAAAAAAATACATCAAAATAAGTCAACTACACTACACAAATTTTATAAATTTTGTGGATAAAAGTAAACTTCAGTTAAGGTAAATTTTTTATAAAATATTTAATATATTTTACTTTGATATTCAAGTAATAAAATAATAGAAAAGTAATTAACAAACACTTAAAATAAAATAACAAACCTATTTCCTGTGAAGAAACGTCATTTGTGTTTTCAAGATAATAACATTATCTTGTTAAGATAACAAATAAAGCTCAAGATTAAAAGAAGTAAATAAGCCTAAGCAATGAAATATTTTGTTTGTTTACTAACGGTACAACCTAAGCCTCGATTTGAAACGCGGACGTTTATTTATGAAAAGGTCTATTGATTTACGGTTGGATATAATGATAACAATAATAGTATATATGATAACAATAATAATGCTGCCAACAGTGACGAAATTTATAACAAATTTTAACACAAAACTAATGACGATTTTTATGACGATTTTATGACGAATTTTATGACGATTATGATGAATATGTTTGACGATTATATTATGACGATTATGACGATATTATGACGATTATGACGAATTTTATAACGAAATTTATGACGAATATTTCCTATAGTTTTATTTCAGAAACAACAGAGTATTGATTGCAAGATAGATATAAATAGTAGCAATAATGTTACTGAAAATAGTAACAAAATTATTAACGCTGATAGTATCATATCGCGTAGTTGTGTTTGTCTTTCAATTTGATTTTTTTCAGTTCGAATAAATATATTCGAACTATATAATAACTAAACTTATTCGAACTTAATTTAATAAAATTCAATTAAGTTCGAATAAGTTTAGTTATATAGTTATCTATCGTCACTATCTATATAGTATCTATAGTCACTATCGGCAAATGCAAGTTTAACCAAAGCAAAATTAAAAGCAAAAATTTAAATTCTTAAATAAAAATTGCGACGAAAAGAAAAAAAAAGTAAATTTATTAAAAGTTATGCTAAAAAATCAGAGTAAAAAAATTTGTTTCTGAAGATGCTACTAATGTTCTTTGTAAAAACATTCGTGGTTTAACTTTTGATATTATGTAAAACTTTGACATTATAAAAAACTTTTGATTAAATAAAAAAAGTTGCAATAACTCTGTACTTTTACTCGCTTAAAGAAATTTTTAACGGCCAATACTCCATTTATCTGCTTCAAGCTCTTTAGCCAACTGGATTTGTTATGTAGATTTTAAACCTGGTTTTTTTAAAGGTTTTTTAAGTTATATTAGTATAAAAGCAGAGACATTAACTACAAAGATTGTGTGTTAATTATACATGCCATGGCAATCAAAATATCAGCTCTAAACGATAAAAAGACAGGTCAATTCATTGGATTTACAGGTTATGGAAAAGATATTGTTGCTATTGAACCAGATAAACCAACTACAGAAGCATTGTTTTTTATGCTGGTAGGATTACGAGGTCATTGGAAAACACCTATTGGCTACTGTGTAGTTAAATGACAGCTGAAAACGTTTCATGTTATTAAAAGAGCATTAACAATTTCTTCTGACAAACGAATAAATGTACGCAGAATCACATTTGTTGGTATAAATGTCAACTTTAGTAAATGTTAATTCTGTTGCATCACTTAGATGTACATTTGGTAAAAGTCTAAAAAATTTATGGAATTTACTTTAGAAGTCTATAATCACTACTTGTGTGTAATCCTTGACCCAAGTCAAGTATAACACACAAGTTTAGCTGGAAATCATATATAACCAAAAATTAGCTAGAAAAGCGTTATGTGATTTAGAGATACTAAAGGATTGTGATGGAAATAGATTAAATGGAGTTATATAAAAGCTTTATATGAAATACAAGAAGAGGAAGGATTGAAGTTTGCAAAAAAAACATGTTTATTTCCAACGTCACAAAATGAAAGTTAAGTTTGCTGCACAAACTCTGACTCTCGCTTTTACTACTTGCTTGATGATTGTGGTAACATATGAAAATCAGAGTTGCACTATTAAGTTATATAACAAACATTAGTATTTAGCTAATTCGTCGGTATCTACTTTTTTTTTTGAATTTTGAGTTGCGTAATGTTGCATTTACTGTGTCTAGGTTGGAAATGAGGTTTCAAACCTTGAAATATTTTATTTTAAGTGTAGTAATCTCGTTTTAAAATATCTCGTTTCGAATTTATAAGGTAACCATTGGACGCCAATAAATTTTCGCTAAATCGTTTACGCGCATTTAAGTTTAGATTTTGCAAATTTTTTTTGTATTTAAAAGTTCTTGTTTGTTTTTAAAGGTTGTAGGCCAGCGTCTGTGGCTTCAAATTCCAACACTTTCGTTTTACACTTCGAGTAACTAAGTTTTAAATTTACTAACTTGCGTTTTAAGTATTCCAGAACCTAACATAAAAAGTTCCCATTCTAAAAGTATCCAAAGCGGCCAATATAGACCACCAAAGTAACCCATTATCGTGTCTACGGTGAGATTTCAATTTCATTCGATTTCCAATAGAATTTTTTGCAGAAGGACGTTTTACTTTGATTTTGCCGTTTAAAACCATTCTGTATTATAAGCTAATTATTACGTGATCTATCCGAAAAAACATTTAATTATAAAACATTCTACTTTATAATCAATCTTTATGAACTTTTATTTATGTTTGTGCGTTTGGGGGCACCACAAGTCCTCAAGAAATATTTTTTTTTAAAAATTTAAGTCCAGAAACAACTGAAAATAGAACAAGTGCTATGAAAATGAAGAAATACATTATAATAAAAATACACATTCAAGTTTGGTAAAATCTTGAATGCTTAAAAATTAAGCTATGAATGAGTCGGTTTTTTCTATTTAGCTTTTTTTAAACTAATTATTTTTTTCGCGCTTTAATGACTTTTTTTTTTTGCGCTTTAGCGACTTCACTTGAGGATATTTTTTTATTAACAACGTGAACTATTATTAAAGCTGTTTTATCATTTGTTTTATCATTCTTATTGATTCTGGTATTAAGGAATTATTTATAGGAGCTTACACCTTAAGTTTGTTGTTTTTTAGCCTTATTTTGCATAATTTTTTAATTTTTATGTAAATTACATTTTCGTTTTATATCATTTAATCATTTTTATTTACATCTTTTCGCATACTTTTTTCAATTTCAGATCCCAAAATGAAACGTGTTCAGTTAAGTGGTGCACAAAAGAGAGAAAACAAGCTAAAGAAAAAGAGCACACTATTTCTGTTGTGAAAGCTACGAGCAGAAAATTAACAAGTTATTTAGTTTTAGATCAGCAACAGGCAAAAAAGGATTTTACTGACACTATCGGCCCTAATATACTCAAAAAAACTTTAATATACTCAAATACTTTGGTAGATGTAAATCTACAAAAATAAACTTTAAAATGTAAATGACAATATCTTTTTGATTTTTTCATCTAATAAAAAATATGGTTTGTCTATTATTATTTCAAAATTTATTAACTATTAATTTGTAACTACTGTAGGTTTTATATGAGTGATAGTAGTGCAAACTACAAACATATTTGTTAACAACTGTTTTCTTTTCATAATTTTGAACATACCAGCGGTCACAGTCAGCGAAAAATCAGGGGCCCCGGGCAGAAGGGGGCACCGATGTGGGTTTGTGCCTTAGGCACTAAAAAGGCTTAATCCGGCCCTATATATATATATATATATATATATATATATATATATATATATATATATATATAAACTAATTTAAAACCTCAGGTGATACGAATTCTCTCAATAATAAATAATTTATATGAAATTTTAGCCGGATTATAGGCACCGGCATCATCAGCATATAATATAATTACAAAAATTGTGACCATTAAATAACAACAAAAAATATTAAATATTGACGTCACCTTTATAATGGCTTCTTTTACTTAAGAGCCATTGTCTGAGAAATGTAGGCAAAATAAGCAAATTTTGGAAGTTATGTCTTCAAATTGTACTCATTTTTAGATATTTTGTAAAATACAATGAAAATGGGCCACTGGTAATTTTTTTTTCAAAAATTTTTATTAATTACGGAGATATTGGGTCCCAAAATTTGGCCCGTTTTGAGAAAATTTTGCGCATGGAGTGCAATTGCTACTTTGAGGAGTAGTTTTAGCAACATGAATATGACAGAAACATTTCTTTTTAATTTTTTTACTAATCTGGGTAGGTTTCTACAGTAAAAGTAAAAATTCAACATGATTACATTTTCAGTTTCTAGAAATCGTGGTCCGAAACCACAACATTTGAAATTTTACCCTAACTTTGAGCTCTAATATCTCTTAAGGCCAATACTTGCACGTAGTTTTTTTAGGTGTTTTTGAAAGACACTAAGACATACATTGATTTTTTGAAACAAAAACCATGTGCATGCAAGGACCTGGGAAGGAGTAACCTGCCAAAAATCACTTTTTGCGTTCAACGCGCTTTGATAGATTACCCATAACAACTGTGGCCTTAGGTCCACCATAAACAGTATAAGTTATTTATTTTCCTTAAATATGCATCTTCCAATATATGAAAAAAAATCCATGTGCTCTGGTGATAAAAAGCCTACAGAAGTCCTAGAAGTAGCCTTATTTTGCCAATTTTTTAACTAAAAAAATACCCTAGCAACGGTATAGATATACTTAGCAACGGCTACTTTACAGCCATATCAATTAGTGCTGCTATTAAAAATTTTAATATAATACTTTTTTATAAAGAAACTGTACAAGAGAACTTGAAAAAAATACATATAGCACTTAAAATAAAAACAAATAAAAACTATATATAAATAAATACAATGTTCTATCTAATATAATATATTATATCAGGTGGAACATTGTATATATATATATATAAATATATATATATATATATATATATATATATATATATATATATATATATATATATATATATATATATTTGTGTTTATTTTATATATTAAACAGAAGATTTTATTTATTTCATTTGTAGATAGAACGAGATAATACTGCGGGGACGAAATGACTGCCGACTTAGTATGACATTTTTGTTAATGACTACTTGGTACATACCATGGTTTACTTGAATTACATAACATAATTTTTTTTCAGCAGTTTTCAGTAGAAGAATTAAAATTTGTTAGTAAAAACTGCATTATTTTAATATTAGTCAATAAATAATTATCAATAAACAAAATATGTCAGAGAGCAAGAATAAAGTCAGTCCTTATGAGAAATGCATATATTTTAATAAAGAGTAGACTTCTTGTGGTCCCTTTAAGCGTTGGAACAAAGATGGAATCTTTCAAGTTAATGAATTAACTGCTGACATAACTAATCATTTACATGCTTTAAAGGTATGAATAATATTAGAGTATTATTTGCTTTTTTATTAAAAGAAACAGGATTTCTTTCTCCATAGGTGGAAAATCTAACGTTACTGTTTTATAGCTTCTACCGACAAACCAGTGGAATGAAAAAACCTTGATTGAAAGCCGACTACAAGCTTATCTTTCACGCTATGACTCATTATGTGCGTACCATCGTTTTTCTTTTGGTATTGGCTGGAAACAGCCAAACAGTTGTCAACACCCAAGACATGAATTTCAAATCGGTAAAAAAGCACCAAAAATTAGATCCATCCCTTTGAACACCCTTGCTGCTTATAATGAAAAGAATTTATCACTTCCTGTTGGAGCCCTATTTTGCTTCAGCAACCTAAAAAGTATTTCTACAAGTAACAATATTGACATGTTAGAACCAGCTCCAACACCAATAAAGTCTTGCTTTCCTGCTGATGACATATATGTTCCAGATATAACAATCATTTCAGATGAAACTATCGAAGAATCAAAAAAAGCAGCTAGCTCTTTGTGTGAAGCATTTAGAGCAAGTCCATTGTCCTTTCAGATAAAGCAAAAGCGAATAGAAGACTTAACCCTAGGAACCAATCAGAAAGTTAAGAAGAAATTTGAAAAATTTAAAATGCAGCTTGAGAAGATATTTGCTAAAGCAATTGCACCAGGTCAATCAGAGGTACTAATTTCTCAAGTGTTACACAATGAGGATGAAGATGGTTCAACACAATTGGTTCCAGAAGACCTTGTTGTACCAGTTAAGATGTTTCAAGAAAGCGATTCTGTAGGACAAATTTTTTTGCTTTCAATTATTAACCATAAAAAGTACACTAAAGAAGCATTAATGAAAATCTTTAATTGCAAAAAACATCAACTTGAAAAAGCACGCAAGTTGCAAAAACAAAACAGAGAATTTTCCATACCAAAAAAGGAAAAGGTAAACATATGCCGAATGCCACAGGAAAAAATAGAACATTTTTTAGAATTTATGTTTTGTCGAGGTTTGCTGCAAGATGTAGCTTATGGTGTAAATAAAATAAAGTTTGACAATGGAGAGGAAAAAAAAGTGGCTAATGCCATTTTAATGATGAAGTTTAGCCATACAATCACATTTTATAAAGAAGTTTGCCAAGAAACTAATTATCTCCCTATGTCAGATACTTCTTTATGGAGAATTCTTCGTGGAATAAAACCTTCTCAAAGCTTTGGCTGGTCTTGATGATGTCACGGCAGCTGGCATGGATGGCTTTCAAACTTTGATTGCTATTTCTGAAAAGTGGAAGTATAAAAATATTACTAAATTCCTTGAAAAGGGTAAAAGGTATTTGAAGAGTAATTATCCTTTCAAGTGTAGTGAAAGTTCCACTTTGCATAGTCACTCTACTTCTTTTACTCTTTCAGATATAGATCCAGACTTGAATCAACCCTTTATAGCTGCTGAAAATGAACAATGTTTTGACTGTGCAAACCTCATTTCAGCAATCAACCAGGTTCGTGAGTTAGTTATAGAAAGTAAAGATGAAGATCTTCTATATGATTTAAATGTGGCTACTAAAGGTGTTGAAGCCTATATGAAGCATCAAATACGTGATGCACAACAAAAAATGGCCAAAATAATGGCTTTTGAGCAACTTGATGAGGAAACTGGTTTTTGGCTGAAAGATTTTTGTCAGAAAATTTTGCCAGCTAAATTCCGTGAAAGCCAAAAGGATTATTTCGGAAAGAAAGGAATGACTCTACATGTTGATGTCTTCTTCTTCCATGAAAATGGTCAAATGAAAAAAAAAGTCTATTTCACTGCTGTCTATAGATGTCAGCAAATCCTTGTTGATGTACTCTGTTTAGCTGATGTTGTTTTAACCAAAGTTCGAAATGATTTTCCTTGTTTAAAAAACCTTTATGCTAAGTCAGATAATGCATCATCTTATCATGCCAACTTCTACTTAGAAGCTCTTTACAAAGTTTGTAAAGCAAAACAATTCTTTCTTAAAAGGTATGATTACAATGAGCCGTCACGTGGAAAAGATCAATGTGACAGAGAGTCAGCAGGAGCGAAATGTGTCATAAGGAGTTTTATTGATGCTGGAAACAATATGTTGACTGCAGAAGATATTTATTAGGCTCTTCATTATGGCAATGGAATTCAAAATGCTGATGTCACTGTAATTACAATAGACTCCAAAGCTTCTACTTTATCAGGAACAAATCTGATTCCCAGCATTAATAGCTATCATTCTTTTCAGTTTTTCTCTGATCACATGATAATGTGTAAAAAATGGAACTATACTAATGTGACATTCCATTCTTCAGTTCAAATTGTTAAGCCCTATAGTTCAACTTGCAAAAGTTATACTGCGCCATCAGTTTCCAAAAAAAAACGTGTTGATAGAAGTGTTAACACTCTTAAGTTTTGTACACAAATTGGTTGTGCTGAATCATTTTATGATACTGAATTATTAGCAGAGCATATACTTTCAGAAAACCACACTTCTCAATCTGTGGCAAAATCTATGGTAGACAGAGTGAGACTTTCCTATGTCAACAAAATGAACCTAAATTCGAACCTTAATTCTTCTGATCACCTGCTATTATCCCATTCTATCATTAAACAAAGGATTGAAAACTTCACAAGCATCACTGGATGGGCATTACCAAAAAGAAAAGTATTTAGATATTCTTCAAAGCAAAAAACATTGCTAATGCAGATGTTTATGGCTGGAGAAGAATGTGGGAAGAAAATGAATCCAGAGCAAGTTCACCAACAGCTGAGGACAATGTTAAAGCCCTGTGAATATGTGACAACTCAACAAATTCAATCATTATTCTGTAGGCAAGTAAATTAACTTGTATATTTACAAATACCCAAAGTATGTATGCTAAAAAATGTGATTTTTTTCTTTTCTTGGGACTTGAGATAAATATTTAGCAATTTCCTTTATCCTTCAAGTGTAATTTTTTAGATGGAGTAAGCAAAAAAGAACAGGAAGGTTGGCAACCACTTTTTGTGAAGAGGTTAACTTAACTGATGATGTGATTGATGAAACTGTTGATATGAAAGACGCACTTGAAAACGAAGAAGATGATTTAAACAATCATATTCAGTTGATTGCAAAGGAGTTAGCAGCTGATTTTCAAATTGGTGATTGGATTGTTGTTCCATACTTTATGCAATGGTATCCTGCAATAATTAAAAATGTAAGAAGTTTTAACACTATAATATTGTATTTTTGTGTATTGAGGTCTATTACAAAATTATTGGTTTATTAACCATATTAACTAATTTCAAGGAATATTTAGGAAGCAGCAATGATTAGACGTTACTTTACCTCAACCATTAGGTCAATGATGATGATATATATGTTTCTTGTATGGAATATTCTGTTACACCTGGAAAGAACTGCTTCAAGTGGCCAACCAAAGAAAATATTCTCCAATGTTCGTCTCTTGACGTTGTTTGTAAGATTGATGCACCAACACCAACTAATGAAAAAGGTGATTATTCACTCTCAAAAGACGATATTGACAACGTGGAGATTCAGATCGGCCATTAATAAATTTGTTATATATTTTTCTTTATTCTCAGAAAACTGTATTTCCCATCAGTTTTAAACGGAAAAAACGATCTTGAAGTTTAATGGTTCTTTCTTTGATTGATAAAGTTGAAAAAAATTTTTTTTTTCAAGTTCTCTTGTACAGTTCCTTTATAAAAAAGTATCATGTTAAAATTATTAATAGCAGTACTAATTAATAAGGCCAGGTCCTTGCATACACATGGTTTTTGTTTCAAAAAATCAATGTATGTCTTAGTGTTTTTCAAAAACACCTAAAAAAACTACGTGCAAGTATTGGCCTTAAGAGATATTAGAGCTCAAAGTTAGGGTAAAATTTCAAATGTTGTGGTTTCGGACCACGATTTCTAGAAACTGAAAATGTAATCATGTTGAATTTTTACTTTTACTGTAGAAACCTACCCAGATTAGTAAAAAAATTAAAAAGAAATGTTTCTGTCATATTCATGTTGCTAAAACTACTCCTCAAAGTAGCAATTGCACTCCATGCGCAAAATTTTCTCAAAACGGGCCAAATTTTGGGACCCAATATCTCCGTAATTAATAAAAATTTTTGAAAAAAAAATTACCAGTGGCCCATTTTCATTGTATTTTACAAAATATCTAAAAATGAATACAATTTGAAGACATCACTTCCAGACTTTGCCTAGATTTCTCAGACAATGGCTCTTAATTATGAAAAAAATGAAGTCCAAAAATTTGTTTTAACATATTGTCCATTGTCCAAATTCATACAACCGTACATCGGAGAACATTGATGTTTTTGTATCTCCAAGGCTTCACGGACTTTTTTTTCAAATTTTTTATCCTCAACTTTAAGTGTTTCTGCCCTATCCCATTCAATATCCTCATCGCAATTTACTTTATGCAAAGCTAATGAAGACCGATTTAACTTGCCTTCCGTCAAAAAAATTTGGTGTTGTTGAACCCTTGTTCGTATTTAAAGTTTTGATTCACCGACATACACTTTGGAGCATTTGCACTTAATTACATAGGTTCCAGGTTGGCTGTTGCGTGGTAATTTTGATTTATTTCTAGACGTTAATAGCGTTTTTAGGTTAGCATTTGATTTAAAAACAGTTCTGTAACCAGATTTTCTAAATATTCTTTTAAGTTTGAAGGAGATTTGGTATTCATGGTAAAGAAACTGTAGGAAGGTTATTAGAGTTTGATAGAGTTTCATTTTTATTTGCTAAACGTTTTTTTCGAACGTGATAAGAAATATCTTTAAGCATTTTTTTATCGTACCCATTTTCAGTTAACAATTGAATTAAAAAATCTCATTTTTTAATTGGTTTTCGCTGCATATTGAGTATTAGGGTGGAGTGATTTTGGAATCAAAACTATAGTAACCCTGGAGTAAATTGATTATCAAAAAATAATATAAAATATATAAAATATTTCAAAACAGAATCTACTAGAAGAGGTTGAGAATTCTCTTAGTACTTTGTGGAATAAAGTAAACCCACGTCTTCCTCTTCTTCAGAGAAATTCAATCTTAAGAAAATTAGGAAATCTTTTTAAAAGAGTAAAATCTATAAACCGAGGACGTTGTAAATCTAAAAGTAAGGAGTATCAAGATTTGATTTTAGATAAACTCTTTGATATTTCATCATGTACTTGTGAATTAGCAACTGTTTTATGTAATGACAGAGATATTAGGTCTAGCATCATCAATAGAGCACATCTTGTATCTTTGTAAAACTAGAAAGGTATTTATTTGAATTTTTTATACATTATTGTATATATTAGAATATTTGTTGTTTTAATCTGCAATTATTGTGCTAAGAATTTTTTATTATACTTTGATTTCACTTTAATCAAACTGAAGTAGTTGATTATTTTCAAAAATTATATTTAAGGTCCATTCTGAAGACAGGGCATATATTCGTGACCAAAGAAACAAGATTGGTCCTAAAGGTATTTATCGGCTAGGAAAGGCTAATTTAAAATCTGGTACATTTACTCTAGAAAGGTTAGGTCAAGTAGAGCTTATAGATCATGTTAAAATGCCTTACGCCCATAACTCATTGATTGATTCTGGTCACATATCTGAAGTTTCAGCATCCGATCCAGATGTTTTGGTAACATATATTTGTATATATATATATATATATATATATATATATATATATATATATATATATATATATATATATATATATATATATATATATATATATATATATATATATATATATAATATATATATAAAACACTTATCTTATTTTTTGCTTAAACAACTTGTGTCACCATCAGTAAGTTTTTCAGGAAGGTTCCTGACTATAACAATAGAATATAAGAAAAAAATTAGATGGGTTTTTTCTAATTTATATATATATATATATATATATATATATATATATATATATATATATATATATATATATATATTGCAAACAGCACACTGGGGCAACACTAAAACAGCTTTGTATGTTGGCCCTACAAAGTGTGCTGCTTGAGATATAAGGTTGTTTTTTTTAATATTTTAAATACTAAGTATTTTTACAGGTAAATAATTCTGAGGAAGAATATAATCCATTAAAAAGTTCTCAATGTAGTTTAATTAAATAATATAATTTAATAAAATAATATAATTTAATTAAACTTGATAGATTTACAATGGAGGCTGTCAGGTATATAAAATTTTTATACATATTGAGTTTAGATGAGAATTTCTTATATATACTATATTAAAAGTGTGAAAAAAAAATCATTAGTTTCACCATTGTTCATCCCCAGATCGAAGCAAAATTGAGAGGTAAATACTATTTCATTATATAAGTTAGACAAATATAAATTTATCTCTTTGTTTATTAGTTTATATAAATGCTTGTTTACAAACCATTTAATATGGTATTTAGCTAAATATAATACTTTGAGTTATTTTGTAGAGAGAAGAAGAAAACAATGTCAAGATAGGGTGATCAACATGATAATAATTTAAGTAACTTGGTGTGTTTGGGTGTTGATGGTAAAGATGATAAAAATGTTCTTCAGTTTAAGGATGTCATTGAAAATAGAGAAACTCGCTTGTCGAGAGTTATTGAAAAAGAACATCATTTAACTTTTACTAATGAAAATAGTTTTAAAAATGGTTCATATCTCTCTCATAGAAATCTTCCATCAAATGGTGCAACTGGTTTACTTGAAAGTGAAATAGCATATAATGTTCTGAAAGAATATGATAGTTTAAATTCAGTACAAGCCCTTCTTCTTGATAATACAAATGTCAATACAGGTTTCAAAACTGAAATTGCTGCATCTTTAGAAAAGAAATTAGAAAGAAAAAATACAGCTTATCGGATGTACTTTGCATCACCATGAACTTCCATTTCGAAAAGTATTCAAAGTAGTTGATGGCAGTTCGAAGTTTCCAAATAAATTTTCAGGACCTATTGGAAAGCTTAACCAACAAGTGAAGTTTACAAAAATTGATACTCCAGTGGAGATACTAAATATTCCCATTGAAGTAATTAATGATTTAAGTCACAATCAAAGACTATTATTTGAATATTGTCTTGGAATTTCTAAAGGATTTGTCAATCCCATATTTTTTATAAGAAAAATTGGTCCACTAAACAATGCAAGATGGTTGACTTTAGCAATTCGAATCATGGCTTTGTATACTCGTACTGAAGCACCATGTCTAGAGCATGTAAGGCTTGTGAATTTTATTGTACATACATTTGGTTTCTTATCAAAAGGTCTTTAAAATGACAGAAAAGTATATTCTTTAAAATGACAGAACAGATGAAAAGCAAGATGAGGAAATACAGAATATTTGTTTTAAAAATCTAAATAAAAATTCATGTTGTCTATTGCCTGAGAACTTTTTATATTGTATGCTTAGAGATGAAGGTTCTAACATAAGGGAACAGGCGTTACTAGTCATTAAAAAACTCAGGACAAGTAAAGATAAAGATTGCCGTGTTACAAATGTTGCTAATGTTGACATAAACTTTCAATTTTTGGATGGCCAAATCGATGCACTAATTGCAACTAAAGAAGTTCCGAACTTACCTGAATTTCCTTCTCATGCGCAGAGCGTAGAACGCGCTGTCAAATTATTTACAGAGGCTAGTCACCAAGTATATGGCAGGGAAGCTCGTCATAAATATATTTTGACCAAACTAAAATCCAGGGAATATCCAACATATTTTAAAACTAAAAACGACTTTGTGGTTTTTTAATAAATAATTTTTTTTATGTATTCGATGTTAATAAAACATCTTTTTATGAATGTACTTGCTTTTACTTTTTTGATTGCGAGGAATATAAAAGTGTGTTTAGGATTTAGGACCAATGCAGTAGTAGGGTAGTGGTAAAGTGTTCGACTCACATTTGCAAGTTATTTATTTTAGAAATATTTCGCATATGCTCATCCCTTTGGCAATTGAAATCTTATATTCATGAATTTAAGTGTTTATAATGGTAAGAACAACAAAAAAAGCAACTTAAAAAACATGTTTGGATTTTGGTGATGGTCTCCATGACTATTTTTATTACCACTAATTATACTTTAAAAAACTAAAAATAACTTACATAAGTAAACTTTGTATATACAGTTTAGTTATAATTAATTTTAAGTTATCTGTTTAAAACTTGATTGTATTTTATATTAATAGATGTGCGTTAAAATTAGGTATAAAAACTTGCTAAAAATAAATTAAATCTTTAAATGCGTATATTGCTTATATACCATTATATTATATAAAATTTTTATAATTTATTATTAATTTATTTGACTATTTCATTATGAATAAATTTATTTGAAAAAATAAACTTTTGACTGGTTTTTATATTTATTATTAGTTGATTTCATAAATTGCAGAAAAACGTGAAAACTAAGAAAAATTGCGTTTTTCCGCATTTTTTCAAAGTCGATTAAGCTTGCCATTTTTTATTTTGGACAGCCGAAATTTTTCATGAGCTCATATTTTACTCTGCTGAACTTACTCCCGGGTTACTAAAGTCGAATTTCCAAAAAAGTATGAAAATCGCTCCACCCTATTTAGTATGCTCTGTGTATATACGTTGAATATTTCTTTTAAAATTTTGGGATCGTGATTAGAATGAGCTTTGATTTGGATATTGGTCATAGCATCTTTCCTGTAAATCTTTAACTCATACTTTCCTTGTGTATTATTAATAACAGTTATATCCAAAAAGTTAAGTATCTTTTTTTTGTTTTCAACTTCAATAGTATAATTTAAAGAAGGATGTTGTCTATTAAGGATTGTTTGGACTTGTTCCGCTTGCTTTAAGTTAGAAAACCTAGCGTGGCTATCATCTACATATCTGTGAAGGGATTTAATATCAATTGAAGGAATCATTGTCATTGCCATTTTTATTGCCTTTTCCTCATGGTATTGTAAAAAAGATTCAGCCAAAGCAACCATTAAAAAAAATCCAATTGAGCCTGAATTCTCTAACTCATGGATCCATCCACCTCAAGAAATAACAACGAAACAAACAAAGTTCAATTAGTTGTTTTGTTTCAGTTAAAGTAAGCTTAGTTGAGTTTTTGTAAGAAACTCTTTTATTTAATTGATATATATATATATATATATATATATATATATATATATATATATATATATATATATATATATATATATATATATATATATATATATATATATATATATTTGTTGAACGTCGTAATAGCATAAAATAAGTAATTATTTTTAAAAATAACGCGATGTTTTTTAGTCTTGACATGTTTCGTAAAATTTTATTTACATTTTCAAAAGATTATTTTACAATAATAAAAAACTCTGAAATATATATTAAAAAATAGAAGTCTTTACAGAGAAATATTAACGGACAAAAAATTACACATAATAAACCAATATATTTATTACAAAATAACTCGGTAAATAACCAATAAAAATAAACAACTGTCAAAAAAAAAAAAAAAAATATATATATATATATATATAAATAAACTGACAGTAAAATTAAAAAGATAAGTTTATAGTATAATGTAAAGCTTGTTTATTAAGTGAGGGACTTTCCCATTTAATGTGGAGGGCTTCTTTTATCTTTAACTAGCTGGAGTTACCCGGCGTTGCCCGGGCCAATATTTAAACTGACTTACCTGATATCTGTACACAAAAATGGTCCCAAAAATGGTCCCAAAAAATGGTCCCCCCTGACCCCGGGGGTCGGGGTACGGGGTCAAAACCCAGCTAAGAACCTTCTCCCCCTCGAGGACTACCCCCATGCCAAATTTCATCGAGATCGGTCCGGCGGTTTGGATTTCTATAGAGAACAAACAAACACACACACATTGCCCTTTATATATATTAAGATATATTAAGATTTGTGTTTGTTTGGGGCATTAACCAAAATCTCAAAAGAATCACAGTTAGCCAAATTTTTGCAATTAAGAGATAAATTTAAGTGTTTAAATATATGAGATTGTTTATCACTTTTAAGGTGCACATTTATTCTAGTTGCCAAGTGTCTGGAGGTTTCTCCAATATAACTGGCATTACAGCCAGCGCAAGAAAATTTATAGACAACATGAGATTTAAGCAGTTTAGGAAGTGATTGGAACGCCATCTGTTTGATCGTAATATTTACCGCAAAATAGAAAATGTGAACCGGATGTGGAAATCTGAAGTAATTTTTTAAATTGAACTTTTGAAAAACGTTTTGAGATAGTTTTATCTTCAAAAAATAAATCAGTTGCAATGTTGATGGTTTCTTTAAGAGGAATATTCGTGAACAAACTTTCAACATCATATGAAACAATAAATTTATTAGTTACATTAATTTGTTTTAATTCTTCAACAAAAGAAAATGAGTCTAAAGTGCAAAATTTTTTAGGTATATATGGAGACAATAAATGAGAGAGATGTTTGGCAAGGTTGTAGTTATATGTTCCGCTTGTTGAGATGATAGGTCGAAATGTTGGAAGAGAACTATCTTTACTAACTTTGTGCATCTTAGGTAACGCGTAAATTCTTGCAGGTTGAGATCCTACAGGATAGATTTTAGTGTAAATGTCTTTTTCAAAACATTTAAGCTTATAAAGTTTTCTAAGATACCCTTGTAAAGATATTTCTCTTTTTATAGTTGGATCCTCTTTTAATTCTTTAAATTTAGTTTTATTACTTATAATATTATGTAATGAATTTATATAATCAATTTTATTAAGAACAATTATACCATTTCCTTTGTCTGGTCGTGTAATAACAATGTTCTCATTATTCCGTCTTTTTAATATTTTATGTTTTCTTAGACAATTTTCAGATTGGCGTTGCTATGGGTTCTCCTTTAGCGCCCATCTTAGCTAATATTTTCGTCGGTTATCATGAACAAACTGCTCTTTTACAGCACCATTTTTTTATAAACGGTATTTCGATGACATAATTGCTATTTTTAATTCTGAATATGAAGCTCAAGAATTTTTCAAACACCTCAATAAACAACATAAAAATCTGAAATTTACTATGGAAAAAGAACAAGATAACCAGATTGCTTTTTTAGATGTATTTATTAAAAAATCCAACTCGTTTACGACTTCAGTTTATCACAAAAAAACGTATACAGGTCTTTTACAAAATTTTTTTAGTTTTATTCCCTCTTGCTACGAATTTGGACTTGTTCGGTGTTTGATTGATCGTACATTTAAAATTAATAATTCTTGGTTTGGTTTTGATAAAGATATTAAGAATCTATCATTAATTTTACAAAATAATAAATTTCCACAAAAAATTATTGACGTTGAAATTAAATCCTATATTGATAAGAAAATGAACCCATCAGTGTCTAACATTGTTAATAGCTTAAATATAAGATATTTTAGGCTTCCATACATTGGAATGTACTCTAATTACACTAAGAGGAAAATTTCAAAAATTGTTCATAAATATTGCAACGATATTCTAATAAAATTAAATTTTCACTACTAATAAAATACAAGATTGTTTTTGCTTAAAAGAGTCACTTCCTAAACTGCTTAAATCTCATGTTGTCTATAAATTTTCTTGCGCTGGCTGTAATGCCAGTTATATTGGAGAAACCTCCAGACACTAGGCAACTAGAATAAATGAGCACCTTAAAAGTGATAAACAATCTCATATATTTAAACACTTAAATTTATCTCTTAATTTCAAAAATTTGGCTAACAGTGATTCTTTTGAGATTTTGGATAATGCCCCAAACAAACACAAATTAAAGATAAAAGAAGCCCTCCACATTAAATGGGAAAGTCCTTCACTTAATAAACAAGCTTTACATTATACTATAAACTTATCTACTTAATTTTACTGACAGTTTATTTATATATATATATATATATATTTTTTTTGACAGTTGGTTATTTTTATTGGTTATTTACCGAATTATTTTGTAATAAATATATTGGTTTATTATGTATAATTTTTTGTCCGTTAATATTTCTCTGTAAAGACTTCTATTTTTTAATATATATTTCAGAGTTTTTTATTATTGTAAAATAATCTTTTGAAAATGTAAATAAAATTTTACGAAACATGTCAAGAATAAAAAACATCGTGTTATTTTTAAATATATATATATATATATATATATATATATATAATATATATATATATATATATATATATATATATATTTTACTTACTCCTTAATTTACTTGGCAGATCATTGATGTATATAATAAACATTAAGGATGCAATAACAGAGCCTTGTGGCACGCCACTGAAAAATTTTAACCCATTCAGAAATAACTTCTCCCAGAACTATTATTTGTCTTCTATTATTTAGAAAAGCTTCCATCCATTTTAAAAACAACCCATTAATACCATATGCATTCAATTTAGCAAAGAGTCTCTTGTGAGGAATGAAGTTCGATTAATTTTAAGAAACTACAAAAAAAAATCTCTACAAGTTACCTATCTTGAACACAAAAAATCCATGACTTGTCCGTTTAATCTTGTTCAAAGTATTGTGGTTTCAAAATTGCAAACCGTTTCTGGTGGACATTTTTTTTTAAATAAATTATTTCCGCTACGGTGTGCCTACGGAAGAAAGCAAAGTACTTAGATGATTTTAAAACTTTATGTGACTCAGTACCACCACCTGATGAACTAGTAAGTATATTGAAAACGTATGTCTGAGACTTATACGGGTCTAAACAAGAAGAATCAGTTAATTCCGCTCGTTACATATTTAAGTCTGGTAAATTCAGCATGAAAGCGTTACAACGAAATAAAGAGTCGCTTGTTCTACACATTAATAGGTCTAATTATGAAGCTTTCATCAGAAAACGATCACATGTAGCAGTGAATAACCCACCAAGTCCTTTTAGGAATGGTTGGTTTAATGATCAAGGTTTAATTGCAATATCTTAGATAGAATTGCTTGCTGCACCAGATTCGGCGCTTGACATGTTCACTATTATTGCCGCGATTGTTTCACTAGAAGTTCTTGTAATAAAGCTTGTGCAGTTTGCCTAGATCTTTGTAAATGTAAATCATGGTGATAACCATCAAGAAATGGATGATGGCAACCAATCAGATGAATCGTATGAGTCTGATAATGATAGCACCTTAGATCAAAAACTTGTAATAAAAATCATTTGTTATTTAATATTTTTCGATTTTGAACTGCAAGATAAACATTAGCGGCAGTAGTATGTATAGAAAATTTGGTACTTCTGTACTTTCAAAGCTTTTAAAGCTTTTAAAGCTTTTTGTTTTTAATAATAATACTTCTACTTTAATTACAGTCTTCTTTGAAAACATTGCATAAAAATGGCAAATGGTAAGTCTTCTAAGAAAACAAATCAAAAATAAAAAGGTTACCTATATCAAAAAGCATTCAAATTTTAAGATACTTTTGGTAGTTAACTAAAGAATATACAAACTAAATTTGAAGTTTGAAGTCAGAATTATTAATTATTTGGGCGTAGGATCTTCAAGAAAACTTTCTCGAAATTTAGTTACTAAATGTGTACAACGAACGTCTTTTTTTGAAAGCTTTTCCTGCAACAGACGCCGGCCTTTTGTTTTTAAAATTGAATATAAAGTATTTTAAAGTTGGTTCAAAATTTAAATTGCAATTAAAAGAAAATTTTTAATATCAAAGGTAAATATTATTATGATTATTATAATTAGAGTAATGTTTTTACCTGTTTAATATAACATAAGTTTTGTATTGCAACTTCTGAAGTAGATAAAAATATAAAACTTTTCAGAACTAATGGTTTTACTTAATTCAGTCGAAGAAACTAATGGTTCTACTCAATTCCTGAGGAGACATAACCCCCAGATTTTTTTTAAAAGGAATTTTTTTTTACTATGCAGGTTTTCAATAGTAAGTTTTGATGTTTTAGGGTTTTTTGGTACTTTGGTCCCCATATAAAAGTCACGCCGTGGCTCATGACTCTATGTGTTATTCTTTAATACAGTTTACATATATCATTAGTCTACAAAAATGTCGAAAGTTAAAGCTACAATTACACGAATAAAAATTGAAAAAATATATTGTAGTGGCGTTCATGTGAATTATTAATGACATATTCAAGCACTTTTAGACAGGCTGTTCAGAACTATTATTACCTTATCCTTATAAATTAAAATGCAGATATTGTATTAGTGACTCAGCAAATTTGCAATAACATAAAATCAATTTGGGCTACTGTAAACCCAAGTTTACCTCTTACAACTGACAAATCTATTAATAGGAAAGTTAAAGATCTTCTCTTAAGGAAAATAATAGCAAGCGCGAAAAAGCAAGCGCTAAAAGAAATCTTGATGCAAACTTGGACAAACTTTTTGATATTTCTGCTTGTTCCTGTTTATTAGATGTGTTTCCCTGTAGTGATAGAAAAGTTTCATGTAATAAAGAAAATTGCATTGAAGAATATATTGTCCCTTCGCTCTCGAAGTAATAAAGTACCTCTTGAAGACAGAGCTCATCTTCGTGATCAGAAGAAAAAAATCGATTCAAATGGTGAATATCAACTTTTTTCCATTAATAGATTGTCTGTCAAAAAATATCTCATAAGCTAGTTGATGAAGATGAATCCCTCATACCTTACGTACACTTAATTAAAGATATAAGTGGTTTATCCAATACGGAGGTAAATATTTTTCTAATACATAAAACATTTGTAGTTGATGAAACAGAAAGCATTTTATTTTATCAGCTTTTTTTAGGATGAAGGTGAATGGCAACCAATAAATAATCCTATTGGAAAGTACAACATGGTTAAAGTTCCAAGATTTGCAATCAAACTAGTCAAAAAAGTGTTTTCGTCAAACGTAAGTACAGCCTTTGCTAATATTTTGCTACATGACATTAAATATCTCCTGAAAAATGACATTAGTGTAAAAAATATTTTGAATGACAAATGCAAATTAGGGTCAAGTCAAAAGTAAAAGTTGTTAGTGAAAATGTGGACTCAGAATAAAAAAAACATTTGTCTTAAGGTTGATGGTTCGATTAAATAACTAAAACAATTAAAATAAGAAACTCAAGTAGAAGTACTAAAAAAATGCATTGAATCTGAACATAACCTCACGTTTACTTATGAAGATGAAAAATCGAGTGGAGATTATTTGACTCATAGGACGATTCCTGTTTCTGTTGCTATATGCTTAGTTCTTGCTACCGAAACCTTCAGTGTTTTACAAAAACATAACAGTTTGGAAAGTATACAACCTGTTCTTCTTGATAATACTGCTACCAATACTGAACTTCTAGTACTACCAATAAGTGGCTTATTGGTAATACTAGAGAGTTTTTAAAAATAAAACTATATCTAATCGGATGCGCCTTACATCAAAATGAACTTTCGTAACGAACTCTTTTTATAAAACTTGATAGTGACACAACTGGGCCAAGAAGCGTCAGTGGCCCACTTGGCAAAAGATGTGCTGAAAATATTCAGAATAGAAATCAAGTTTTGTTTGAATGAAATGAAAACCCAACTTTAAATGAATATATTTCAGAAGAAATACTAACAGACTTTAGGTTTACGCTTCAGCGTGGTTCGAAATAAAAAAAATCTTCAAAATATCACTAATCCCAGCGCCTTATTTTTCTACTATTATTAGAATAAATAATCTCCCGTTTAATGATATTAAGCTTATTGTTAAAAAAAACATTAAAAACAATGCATTTTTCCTAAAGCCAGTAAATATTCTTTACGCCATGCTAAAAGATCATGATAACAAGGTACAAAATTTTGGTTTTCAAATCCTACTGCCTCTAAGGCAAAAGTATTTTTATATAGTTAACTAAAGAAAGTTTTGAAAAACAAATGATACATTCAAAGTCGTAATTAGCTTCGGTTTATATTTATAGCGTAAACAACGAAAGTTCGAAAGTAAATTTGAAGAAAATTCTGGAAATTAATTTTAATGCTCATCATTGGTATAAGTTTGTTGACATCGGCATTACAAAAGTTACGGAACACCAAATGGTGTTCCGTAACTTTTGTAATGCCGATGTCAACAAACTTATACCAATAATGAACTTAGGCCAATGTTGGCCTACTATATTACACGGCCGTGTATGTTTTATTGTATTTTAGAGGCCAATTCTAAGAGGCCTATGATAAAAAAAGATGGCTGCGCAACTATAGCGACAACATATAATTATATCTCATCTAGACTAAATAGATAGTATAAATATAATATTACGAGTAGAAATATGAAAAAAAAGTATTCACGAAAAACTGGTATTTTGTGCTTTCATACTAGCGATTTATGTATTTATAAACGTATATATCTATGTATATTATATATATATTTTTGTATCTATAATACATATTTTTATATATTTGTACATTACACTTTTAAATTGACAGCACTGGGAATTTACAAAAAAAAAAGTGAAAATTTGTGTTTTTTTTTAATTATAATTTTTTATGTTATTATCTATTTGTTTTTTTGTTTTTTTGAATATTATTTTTTTCTCTGTCTACTTTTAAAACTTACAACAGCATCTTTTCGTACAGTGGCATTGATTATCTTCTGTTTATTGTTAAAAAAAACATTATTTATAATTTTAGAAGCAAATTTAAATCCCCATTTTTTGTGTAAATCGCAAGTAAAACAAACTGTTGGAAAGTATTTTGATAAAACAAAGCTTGATACATCTTTGACATTAGCACCTTGTTTAGTTATTAAATTTGAAAGATTATCTAAGACTGCAAAACATCCACATGCGAAATCCTTAAGTAAAAGTGAAGGTGCAGTAAGACCACCTCGTGAAAGTATTTGTAGATATGGACATATATTTATATCGCTTGCATCTGTAGCAAGCATAGACTTGCAATTGCTACATTTTCTTCTTTTTATTAACTTCTTTGCTATGTAACCAGCAATTGTTGTTGCAACTTCTTCTGTTTCAGGTGAGAGAATTAATTCTGATATCTCATTTGAGTTTAAATCTAATGTTATTAGTAATTCATCATTAATTAGGTTATCATAAATGTTCTTTAAATCTTCATCCCAAAAATTTACATTCTCCTTAATTAAAGTCCAACATGCTAAAATAATTTCTGAATGTTGAACTTCTAGTAAACTTACTAGAAATCTCCCACCACTCATCTGTCGATATTGAGAAAATCTACGCTCTATAGGGTCACTTTGAAGTCGTGAAGTAAGCATATAAAAATATCCTTTGTCGATAAGCTCGTCTATAAGCATTGCTTGAGAGCGCAGAGTTGTGATAAGAGCTGATGATGTTTGTTTTGATAAAGTAAAAAATGGAGATTTCTGCCAAAGTTCAATCCAAGTTGCCTAAAAAATGTGGTTTTACCATCATCAAAAATAATTGCATTACCTAGTTTATTAGGACTAAATTGTTGTTTTGAATTTAAAACAGTCCACCATTTTTGAAAAATGCCTAAAAAACCATAAATGTCATTTCGTTCTGGAAAATAATTTTTAAAACTTGCAACTGTCGTTTCATCGAAAATCGAAAACTAAATGCATTTACATTTGCTTGATGATTGTCAGTAACAACTCCTCGAATTTTAAAACCAGATAAAGAAAGAGACCTAATAGAATCTGATATTTGCTCTGAAAGTCATTTACCACTAATGGTAACTTCGGGTACTGCTTTTATAACATAAGGAATAGATTTCTTTAAACTAACAATCATTAATGCAACAACTTCTTTGTACAGAATACCATTGCATCAACTCCACCTTGTTTTATTTTATTTAATAAAGAAATTGAAGGTAATAGAAATGATTCAAGTAAAATTTTATATGCTTGTTTAGATGTATATCTTAATAATAAAGATGTCTGATCATATCTGCAGAATATTGTGGACCCTTTGCTTTATAGTATATTCTACTGTTTATTTCTTCAAGAAGTATACTTCTATTAAAAGAAGCTATGTTTTTTATGTATGATGCAAGATTTTCTAGCATACTCAAACTAGTTAACTTGCCATTATGACCTTTAGTTAACCATGGTGGAAGTGGAACATTATTTCCTTTGTATTGCAATGCTACACATAAACAATGATCAATTTTTATTGATTCAAGAACAGAAGGAAAATGCGTTAAAGGATCAAATATTAAATTGTAATAAATAACACAATTGAGATGTTTTTTAAATTGAAATTCTTCTGGTGAATGTTTACTGTTTAACTTATTCAATTCAGTTATTTTATCATTTTTAGAAAAAAAACTAAGTTCATCTTCTTGATAAATACGAGTTTTAGGTAGTCTTCTTAAAGCAATAGGTGATGGTAGTGTGGAAGGCCGATTTAAGCATGTTTTTTTAATGTTGCACTGTAATTATTTTGTTGCGTAAATAGGCCTCTTAGAATCGGCCTCTAAAATGTAACATACACGGCTGTGTAATATAGTAAGCCATGGAACACCCTACAACACTGCATTTTTCAGTTGATTAAATTTAATATATGATTGACAATAATGTTAAACCTGAAATTCCGACTTTCCGTCTCATTCCCAGAGTTATTTGATATGCCTTTTAAATATAATATATACCCACTTATTAATAAACCAACTAGGATAACTAAAAGTTCAGCGATTGACAACATCCTTTTAAAACACTTTTTAGAAACGTCATTTGAAACAGGAATATTTAAAACAGACATAAGTGACCACTTTCCTATCTACATTAAAATTAATAACCTTGATATAAATTTGACTACTCGTCTAAAAACAATTAATTTAAAAAAACGCAATCTACCAACGTTAAATAATAACTTCTCGCAAACACTATACGAAGATATATATATATATATATATATATATATATATATATATATATATATATATATATATATATATATATATATATATATATATACATATATGTTTGTGTGTGTGTATCAGCTCTTGGAGTTAGGAAAAATAGGGTCGATGATAATTTACCGACCTTAATCTGTGTGAGGTCGGCATCAGGTCGGCAGAAAAAATGTAAAACAAAGGTTTGACCAGCCTTAAACTTTTAGCCAACCCTACTGGTGTGAACAATTCTAGGACGTTTTTACTATCCCCAGCTATATCAAAAATATTTGAAAATGTTTTGTTTCAAAAAACAAGTATACCCGACAATTTAGATGATTATCAGCATGGTTTTAAACAGAAGCATTCTACAACTTTAAGCACAAGTTATTTAAAGAAAGCTATTAATACATCTAGAAGTAATTATGTGTTTATATCGTTTATAGATTCTGGCTTTTGTTCAGTTTTTTATTAGATTAAGGAATATCAAAAAATATCGCGAGTCTGCTTGCATTCTGGTATAGTAACCGGGAAATGTATATTAGTCGGCAGAAAGCTAAATCTCCTGCTTTGAGTAGAGGAAATGGTTTGAGTATAGGAAATTATTTACTTCATATATTTCGAACTTTATATTTATGATACTTATATTTGTATACCATTACCGCCAATCTGTGATTGGTATCTTGTAAATAATTTGTAGTTGTAAAATAAACATGTCGACTGTATAGAGCACAAACGTAGTATGTCCACATTTTTATGAAATCAATGTTTTACTATATTCTTATTGGCAGTAACATAAGCTTGTAGAGGACATTTGTAATATGTCCACAAGTGATATCCATCATTAGATATAACACAAAACACAAGTGTAATATCTTGATTTTAGCAAAAATCAACAGAGCACTAATGTACTATTGGACATACAACATTTGTTCCCTGACAACTAATTATTGTTTTGCATAAATGTACTTTCACTTTTATTTTGTAGCTATTTCTTTTTTATATCATTGATGGAATTAGAATTACTTTAATACAGTATACTCAATCTTTTTCGTAATAAGACAAAATGAGTTATTACTGCAAATAATTACAACTTTGCATAAATTTATAATAATATCTCATATGAAAATACTTTACTTCATTGAATTAATCCTTATTTGAAAGAAAATCAAAAAAATATATGTGTTTGGTCATCAAAATATGACCTAATTTTATTATTATTTGGTTTGTTTCGTTTTTGGACTATTTGGTTTGTTTCGTTTTTGCCGGACATATTACAAAACAAGATGGCCACCAAAAAAAACATTAAATTTTTTCGCAATGCTCAAGAAGTATTAAAGCTCCTTGATGAAGAGGATGATTTTGAAGAAGGTATGTTGAAGAATATTATTATAATAAATTGATTAACAATTATCACAATATTAAATTATATGCCCTACAACATAATCTAGCCGTTCTAGTTCCCTAGACCTAGTCTAGTGAGGAGGCTAGATAGTACTTTAGTAGAGTCAGAGTAGACTAGAGGAGTAGAGTCTAGTTCTGTTATTACAATTATAACTGTTCACTAACAGTAGTAGTACACGTACTAGATCTAGTAGGCTTAGTAGTAAGTAGACTACTACTTATTAATAGTGTACTGGCACATCATTACTAGACTAGTAGTACCAAACTGCAATAATCATACTCATACTTGACTCATAGGCGTCATACTCATAGCCTCTATATGATTGATTATTATCAGGCCATGATTGAAAATAAAAGTATTAAAAGGCAGGTGCTGAATTAGGCCCTTAGTCTAAAGTTTAAATAGCATGTACTTTAGCCACTTTGGACTTGGAGGCATTATTTAACTAAATCTAGAATGTCTATATAATAATAATAATAATAATAATAATAATAATAATAATAATAATAATAATAATAATAATAATAATAATAATCTAGATGTTAAACTGTGAAATATAAATTACATCTTTAGAAAGTAAAACCAACTAACCATTTTTATAGATAATTATATTATTACTCCTTTTTGACAATTTTATATTATGATTTTATTATTTAAATATTTAAGCCAAAATTATTAACTGTCACATTATTGTTTGTGTTTTAGGTAGCTCTGATCAACTCATCCAAACAGTTAGTCCAGATCAATTCAATGAAACAATTACTTTGGATCAACTCATTGATAGGCCTACAGTTAGCTCTGATCAACTTGTCCAAACAGTTAGCTCAGACTCTGATCAACTAGTTGAAACGGTTAGTTCGGATCAACTTGTCCAAGTGTTTTTAAAGGTTAATGCGACTAATAGTTTATATGATTTAACAACAGGCTTATCTTATGTTGTTGCCAGTAGCTCTAATCAAATCCTTCATGTGGCTAGCTTGTATAATCAAGTGGAAAAATAAACTGAAGTGCCTTCGACTAGTACAAATCATCATATAATCGCTAGTTCCAATGAACTCAACTTGCCTAATTCTGATAGTGATACGGATGGCTATGAGGTTGACAATAATGATCATCAAAATGGGAATACTTTTAATTTCTCTTCACTAATCTTGGACCAACATGTGCATGTTCCTGATCTTGAAAAAGACAAACAAGGGAGAAAAAGAAAAAGAGAACCTGAAAAATGGATACGGAGTATTAGGCAAAAGGCACGCAATAATGGTTTGTTGTATGTTACCAGAAAAGGCAAAACAGTTCCTGCTAAAAATCCCAAACCAGTTGATTATAACAAATGCAGATTTACATGCAACTCTGTAATATCTGAGGGAGATCGAGTCAACAATTGCCAGGAATATTAAAGTCTTCAAGATTATAATGTTAAAAAACAGTTTTTGTGCAGCCTTGTTAATGAAGAGCCTATCAATCGACAGCGTTCCAGGTGTGCAGCGCCAGATCCTAAAAAAAAGAAAACAAAAAGTCGTGCATATTATTTATTCTCAAATGATGGTTTAAAGAAAAGAGTTTGTCAGGATTTTTTCTGCAAAACCTTTTCATTTTCTTTCAGGTGTGTTGATTCGGCATTAGCGGGAAAAGGCGATTCTGGGGCATTTGTGGGAACTGATAAAAGAAAAGGAGGACCAGCACACAACAAAATTTCGGAGGACATTGTTAAACACGTCCACAATCATATAAACACTTTTCCAAAAGTTCTCCCACATTGTTGTAGAAAAAATTCTAACAAACAGTACTTGTCACCTGACCTGAACATAAAACAAATGTACAGACTTTACAGAGATGACTACTGTGTGCGCCTGAACTTACCACCGGTAAAAGAGCACAAATATAGACAGATATAGATCTTTACTAATGATTTCAATCTCAGATGTTTCAAGCCAAAAAAAGATCAGTGCTCTGTTTGCAATGCTTACAGTGATGCAGATGAAGCAAGGAAGTTGACATCGAAAGTTGCATGGGATCAACATAAACAAAGAGAAAAGGAATCAATGGAAGAAAAATACATTGATAAACAACGTGCTCATGATGACAAATCTTTTCTTGTAGTTACCTTTGACCTGGAAGCTGTTTTGGTGACACCGCATGCGGGGGATGCTCAGATATACTACAAAAGAAAGCTGGCTGTGTACAATTTTACATTGTTTGAGACAGCATCACACCAAGGGTACTGCTACTTGTGGGATGAAACCGAAGGTGGAAGAGGCGCCAATGAAATAGGATCTGCTCTTCTAGATTATTAAGGGAATCTTCCTTCTACTGTGAAACACGTTACTACATTTTCAGATACCTGTAGCGGTCAAAATAGGAATCTCTATGTTGCATCAGCAATGCTGTATGCTGTCCAGAACTTAAAAAATATTGAAATTATTGACTTGAAGTTTATGGAATCAGGTCATAGTTATCTGGAGGCAGACTCCATGCATGCGACTATTGAGAAAGCATTCCGGCACAAAAAAGTCTACACAACCCAAGAGTGGGAGCTCATAATTGGTTTTGCTAGAAAGCAGAATCCACTCTTTATTGTCAAAAGAAGGTACCATAATGATGTACATGATCTCAAAGCCTTATTAAAATTCGTCAAAAATTGATCAAAAATACTCTTAATGAAGCAGTGCAGTGGATGAAAATAAAATGGATGCGATTTGAAAAGAGTCGCCCATACATTATTCAATACAAATACTCCATAAAAAGTGACTCATTTATGGAACTTAATACTCTAATAGCACGCGGTCGACCAACTTTGCTTGCAAATCTGTCATTGGCGTCTGCCTACAATCGCCGCCTGTCAATCTCGGTGCCAAAAAAGAATGACCTGATGTCACTTATAGAATCAGGCATCATCCCTCAGGAACATGCACCCTTCTACCATGATCTGCCAAGCAATGCAAAATGCAGAGACCGCCTTCCACAACCAGATGCCACTGAAGAGACTGATGATGACGTTTAAAAGTTAAAACTAAATTATTTTGTTTAATTAGGGTTAGGGTTACAGTAATCATGAAGTATTGTGCTAAAGTATTCATACATTTTAATGTTATCTGCTCTATGATTATTTCATGATAAATTCAAGATTATCAAATTTATTTCATTTAATTCAATTATATTTTTTTTTATTATTTATAATCAGTATTCATAATTTTCACCGTTCCATGATTATTAAATTTATTACTATGATAATTTAAGGATTATCAAATGTATTTTTATTAAGGATTAAATTACATTGATCAACAATTGTGTTCGAATTATTTATATTGCACAAATGTAATAAGACTTTTCTTTACTTTTTTATAGAGCACAAATGTTGCATGTCCATTTTTGTTCATCCTCTTAACAAATTTCAACATTTAAAGTCATTTGGAATCAACAACACCACTTAAGATGTTCACTATCCTACATTAGATACATGATAGTATGTAATCATTGATAAAATGCCCCCACATAATACTTTGCTATATTTTACAAATGGTTTTGAAAATTGAAATCCGTTTTTCTCCATATTTTGGTTTTTGGACATACTACGTTTGTGCTCTATACAGTCGATGTATAAAAAAAAAAAAAATGCGTACGACCATTACTATTTAGGTTTTACATTAGTATTTTAGTATTTAAAATTTTAAATGTGCGTATTGGGTGCAATACAGGAGAGATTTTTCTGAATATTCTTGCTTATGCTGATGACATAGTACTTATAGCTCCAAATTGGTTCTCTCTGTAGAAAATATTGATTGCAATTAATTTTGAAGCCTTATTAATTAATATGTCTTTTGACCCAAAGAAGACAGTTTGTATGGTTTTTAACCCAAAATAAAAATCTAAAATTGTATTGTTTGTCATTTTCAAAGTTGAGTGTAGCAAGGTGTAAACTGGAATTCGCTGACAGCTTCAAATACCTTGGTTATATTGTAAAAAATGATCTATCAGATGATATGAATGTAAAAAAATAGATGAAAAATCTATATACACGAACAAATGTGTTAATAAGGCGCTTTCACAGGTGTTTAAGCCTAGTTAAAATTATTCCAATCACATTGTATATGCTTATATAATGCTTTCCTGTGGAACAATTTTAGCACAAGAACATTAACAAACATACGATATGGCTATAATAAACGTGCAAAAATGATTTTTAAATACGAAAAGTATTGCAGCCTTACTCGAATGTTTTTAGAGTTTAAGCTCCAATTATTTGATACTATTTTGTCTAACTCAATGATCAATTTAAAGAAACTGCTAGTCAAGTGTGCCAAAAAAAATTTCCCTAGGACTGTCCGAATGATGGGTTGTTTTAGATGACTGCATATGTAATTTTTATTTACTCTTTACTTAATTTTATCAATGGACCTTGTGCCTGTTCATATGTACATGATATTTGAGTTAAATACATTAATAAAATAATAATAATTATTATATATATATATATATATACTTAAAAAAATACAGTATATATATACTTATAATACATTTTCTTATTACATTATTTATTTATTATTCATTTCTGTTTAATGTATTCATCTATTTTTTTATCAATATGATTATATTGGTTTGCTGTTTACATTGAAAAACTTGCTTTTTAAAGGAAAGCTATGCCTAATATCTAATACCTTAATACCTAAAGATCTTTTTTTGTATTGATAACCTCATTAGATTTTAATATAACATTGGATTAAATTTATTTAGTTATTGACGGTAAATCAAGTATAGAAAATGGTAATACTCATTTTTATGATAACAAAAAATGTTATGATAACAAAAAACATAAATAAAAATTCTATCATTTCTAGAAGGAACCTCTAAGTTGTGTCACACAGAGTAAAGTTAATAGTCAAGACAGATTTACAAAATGTTCCATTACAAGTTTTAACTCTGTTTACCTTGCAATTATGTTATAATACATCCTAGCATTACTGCAGAGGGTAATTAATGACTAACAGGTGCATAAAATCTTAATAGATTAGGGAAGAGTGGGGAAAAGTGGGAAATATACATTTTTCTTTTAGGATAATTGCAATATCTTTTTTATTTAATGTATAAACTAAACCAAACAAGTTTTTTTACAAATAAACCTTCTTTTTAGGCACCGATTCAATCCCATTAAGGTTCCAGCCAAATAAAACTAAGTATATAAATTTTTGCTTTTAGAATAACCGTGCCATTGGGGTAAAGTGGGACAAGTGTGAGTAGAAGTGGGACAAATAAATTTAAAACAACATTTTAACAAAATTATTAAATAGAAACTGATAAAATCATAAAATCACTTAATCGACATAAAAACGTTTAAGAGCTTTCACCAATTGAAATAATCAAATGGCGACGAGAAGAAGCGAAGCATAAATATTTTTTTTCTGTCACCCTAATAAACACGTTTTTAAGGTACATTTCAAAATTAGGACTTCTAGCTCACGCAGGGAAACAAAGCAATTTCTGATAAAGAAAAGGGAAGAAATTTAACCTGGGTTTTTTTGGCAGAAATATCAGAAAGACATATTCAAATAACCGTAGCCAAAAATTAAAATTGTACCCGCTCCTAAATTGAAATTTCATGTTTTTTTTTTTTTTTTTTGGTAACTAATTATGTACCAAATTAATTGTGCCTAAATTATGTCAATGTCCAATCTGTAGTCTGGCAAGGGACACTAGAAGTAACATAGAGATGAACTTAAGGGAGTACATTGACCCAATTTTACCCTAGCAAAAAAAAGTCTAAATTCAAGGTCTTATACTAATGCCTCAATGTGTGGAGATTATTTTCAATATGTAGGAAGAGGTATTAGACACCCCTGCAATAGAAAATCAACAACTAAAAACTTAGAAAAAATTATTATGTCAAAAGATTTTAAGTTTTCTGAACAGGTACCATTAAAAATTCTAAAAACAATTCATAGGGATGAAAAACAGGGTAAGGTTAAACTATCAACATGTAGAACATCATTACATGTACACCTTGGATAGAGTATAACTCCAAAATAGATTAGTTTAAACACAGTATTTAATATCAAAAAAATACACGATTTGCCTGAATGTGTTATTATGCATGATTTGCCTGAATGTGTTGACTAAAATAAGAAAAAATGCTGGTTAATCAGGATTCAAAACCAATGAGCAGATTGGTGTGAATTGAAAGTCCCATTCACTAAGTCAGTTTTATTGCGTTCAGCAGTTGACATTTCAGCAAGATGCTAACCATACATAGGTTCAAAAAGATGTAGTATATGTGGAAGATATACCTATGCTAGTGATAAAGTATGCAAACAAAGAGATATTGTTCTTCAAGAATCTATTGTTAGGATTGGTATTAACGCCGGCCAAGAGTTAATTAAAGTTGTTATGAGCCTTTTTTAATCAGAAAACTTTGAGAATCAATTAAAAAACCAAATGGATTCGGGTGTAAATAAAGTTATATCATTGACAATTATCCGACATGTTGAAGAAAGCAGCTACAGTTTAGTCCAAATTGCAGCTATAATTTAGTCCAAACCTACTCAAACTGCATGAATGGAATTACTTCCTTGCATCAGATCTTAAACTTATCAATACTATGTTAGAATTATCTGATCATGGTAGTAAATATGCATTTGCTTAATGTATTGGTGCGAAGCACAAATGAGGAGAATTTATAACTTTTGGTAATTTATTCAACCAGTATCAACGTTTTGTTGATGCAGGGAAACCACAAAAGTTGATGCAGAACTTTTTTAATCTCATTAGCACATGTCTTTTTGATGAGAGCACGGACAGCCTGGTATTAGATGTTATACCTCCCCCAGAGCTGCACCTCTATGAGCATATTATCACACAGGTGTCAAGAGTACTATTTTTAAATATGACCTTTACTAAGTTCTTAGAAAAAAAAACTGTTACTCAGCATGGCTACAATGGTGGAGGACTAGATGGATCTAATTGTCAAAAAATTATACGGTCGTTAGATGAGATGATAACTGTAGCGTCGCTGAAGTACTACGAGTTTATTAACACACTAAGAAAATTTAAAGCAAGTAAATATTAATAATTCAACTATTATTAACATACTTAAAGATATTGATAAGATGTATCATTTTATTTGTAGTGACTGAGAGTTATTTGGACCGCTATCAGATGTCTCTTGATCTGATATTAGAACAAACTTTAGAAGCTGTTCACAAGAACATTAATAAGACTATCAAGAGGTTTAGTGTCTCGGAAAGTAATCCTTCTCATCAAATAAAACTGAGAAGAATGGATAAAACATACAGCTTAATGAGAGTATAAAGATTATGAATTGGATAACAGTTGGTTAAGATGAAAAACTTCTATATATGTAAACTACTATAATTTTCTCATAAATGTCCTTTTAATCTCTTTTTTTCCTATTTTTTAAATTTATGTCGGAGCTATGAGAAACTTTGATAAGACTAGTTGTCTCATTTATATATATCAGGTGTGGATCTAGGGTATAGCCGTTGTGGCAAAGGCTACACCTTTAAATAATCAATGAAATAAAAAATAGCATAATATTTCAACATATTTTTAAAGTAAAAATAATATAAATAATAAAGATAAGTTTATTTTTATTTGCTGTGTAAAAGCGATTACTTAAAACTAAAAAAAAACCGGAACAAAAAATGATATCGGTTATTGCAGATCAGTTTGTGGCAAAGCCACAAACGACCTGATTTTACAGCATAGGCTGATTAAATTATTGTTTTTTTAAAGTAATAAGTTTTTATTGAAAAGTCGTATGCCGTCAACACTCGTAGGCGAAAAGCAATCGTAGCCCGTAGCTAGATTACTTTTTGCCTTGTGGCTGTACTTATTTCTCAGTCTTTTTATGCCTAGCTATTTTCAAATAAGCCCTTTATTTTTCTCTTAGTAAGTTGGTAATTATGGCGGATATGTTTTGAAAAAACACTGTTCCAAATGCTATTGATACTTCTCGCATTCATAACATAAAATGTTATGAATCCAAATGGTTTAAATATCTCACCAGTTTAATTTCATCGTTAAACTTTTGACTTGAAGATGCCCTGATGTAAATGTTTTTATACCATATTTTAAAATGGATCAAGGTTTTGTAGCTATAAGTTATATTTTTTAACTATGTTTTCACAAACTATACTTGCTACAAACACTTAACATGCTTTTTATACCTGTAACTATGTTTACTTATATTCAACTATTTGTGTTCTCATTGTTAAAAAATTCTTATAACATTTAATTAAAACATTCTTATTTTATTAAATACAGGTTAATACTATTAATAATAGTTTTGCCACAGAGCTATATAAACAGCTTATATTGTTTTTTGCTATAAATGTATATAAATAAAATATTACATTTTTAAATCTTCAAAAAAAATTTTAAATCTTCAAATTGAAGCTTTAATTAAAAAGGACCTTATAACTTATAAGGTCCTGAAATATTTCCTTCAACTTTTTTGAGGGTTCTTTTATATTATAGGAGAGTCTCCTATATTGTATTATAGTTGATTCAAATGACATTAGAATCAACTATAATTCAATATAGGAGACTCTCTTGTAACATAAGAGAGTCCTCAAAAAAAAGTCGAAGGAAATCTTTTTGAACTACTTAATTTTGAAATTTATGCAGATGACACTACTGACACTAATTTATGCAGGTGACACTTTCTTATAAGATCATTTAATATCAGCCCCTAAAACTGTCACATATCTCTTAAACCACACAAAATCAACTTATAGAGTGTTGTAGTAAGGTTTTTGAGGAGATTCTTGTTTCTGAAATCAATAAAAGCAAATAATTTTCAATTTTAGCTGATAAAGCATCTGATAGTGCAAATATTAAACAGTAGTTTATCGTTATATGGTATATAGACAATAACTATAATACTCGTAAAGATTTTTTAAGGTATGTTGACTGTTCTTAAGGTATGTTGATTTTAATTATTTAAATATCCCCTAAGTCGAAAATTACAGGCATGTTTAAATAATTATTTTTCTGTTGGTAAAGCAAAGTTAATTAATGTCTGTTGAACTTGTTGGGTTCAAAAACAGAAAAGTCTAGGCAATTTTTTTTAGCAAAAGACTCTTCATAGTTGATGTTTGAATTTTTTTTCAATGTAACTTTAGTTTTAACAAAAATTTGATGGATTAAATTTTTTAGATTATAATTAGACTCCAAGATTAACAATACGACGTATCTTAAATTCCAGAATCTTGAAATTGGCAATTAAAAAAACACGTTTCAAGAAATTAAATTTGGTATTGATTGATATCACTACAACTGGTTTAATATTGCTTTTGAATTAGCTATAGCTTTAAATGTGAATGAAAACAAAAAACTAGAAAAAGTGGAAAGCAAATCATGATAATCACTCATCATCTGATTATTGTAAGCTTTCTATCAATTTACCTCTACTGGACCATCTTATTAATAATCTTATTGATTATATAAGATTTCAAACAGAAAGCATGTTGGTTTATATGGGTCTATCATTCTTATCTTTGCATCCAACCTTTATTCATGCAGAGTTGGATTGTGGAAACCTCTTTAGAAAGATCAATCAAAACGCCCAACTATTGTTTCTTAAAAAAAAGTCATGTCAATGACTGCTTTCCCCAACATTTTTGAATTTTTTTAAAGATTTAATTCTAGGTACAATACTTAGAGATTAAAAACTTATTCAAGAAGTAGAGTGTTAGAAAAGTGATTGAATGGCCTAGCCTTAATGTCAATTTATACAGAAATGGTTACAGATAAAGACAGGGTTAACAACATTTTTTCAGCTTCTGGAAAAAGACGTTTAAAGTTGCTATTTAAGCCTTAAATAATTGGCTATGATTGAATAATAGTTATTATCTCTTATATTTACAATGATTTTTTTTTTTAATGTTTTTATAATTTTCTCTTAGAGCACCTTATTTTATATTTGTTTTAAATAAATTTATTTTTTATTTTGTGTACATTTCATTAAATTTGACATCTAAAATGTTAAATGTTCTAAACTAAATACAATGTAAACCACTAAATAAATAATATAAATATGTGTGTAAATTTTGTTAGTGTATGCCACAAAAAGAGTGCTCGATTATCATAAAAAGCAAATAAAAATATTTTTCAAATTTTATTAAACTAATTTTGATCGCGTCAATATTTTCTTAACCCTATAGAATAAGATGTTGTTAAATGGTAACATAACTTTTAACATATAACTGTTATTATTTAAAAACATTATTAATGTTGCAGTGGTTTTTGTTGATTTGGCATAATTTGCTACTGTTAAGATTAAACATTTTGAAATAACAGACTTAAAGTTTGATTGGTAGAGGAGAGAGCTGTTTTGTTTAAGCTATCTGCAACACCAAAGATAACAAGGTTGTGACTGTAAAAATATCACTATTAAAAATTAAAAAAATCATCAAGTTCTCTATTCAGGAGCGGCTTTTTAACTACGCTAAAAAGAATTCCCTAAAGTTTTTTTAAACAAATTGGAATATTTTAGAAGTTATGCTCGTTTGAAATTTAAAACTTAGTAACATTTTTACTTACCATGATGCCCTAGCAACGTTCTTAGTAACAAGTAAATGTTGATACATACGTTGTTACCTTACCTATATGATTTCATGATTTGAAATTTTCTACATATTATCAGATGCTAAACCATAATATTATACTCAGAAATAATATTTTTTTATATTTGTTAATAAATCAATAAGTTTATATCGGCGTTTTTAATAAAATTTAAAAATAAACATGTTTACTTTAGGAAGAATTACAGAAAAGGTTATGATGTTTCCATTTTAAAACTTCATATTCTTAAAGTATATACAAATATCTGGGAAAAATATCTGAGCTGTTTTTTGACTTGGTAATCTAAAAAATTTAATTTTTATTTTTGATTAAAAGGATATTGATATTGAGACAGAAGATTGGTATTTATGTTTAACAAGAAAGTAATAGATATTCTCACTGATGTGTTTATAACTACAGTATGCATATTTAATCAACTTAATTAAAAATATTTAAATATTAAAAACAGGTATCTTCACTCAGAGCCAGTCAATAAGTAAGAGGTATTTTCATTTAGGTATAAAACTGCAACTTTATCCATAAATAAACTCAATTTAAAATATTAAAACACATAATTAATTCTTTAAATTCAGTGTTTTTAAGAATTTACAAATCTTTATTCAAATTAGTGAACTTCAAATATTCCTTTGTTTTTCTTCGAACTGTAAAACAAAACAAAATTAATTAATTTTTTTAACAAATGAAAAATGTTGTCAAAAGATATCATAGACATATGCAAACTGTTAATTCTAGGTAAAAGTTGTCATAAGGAAGCAAGCTGTCTTTCAAAATTCAAGAGCCATGGTGGGATATAAATTTAAATTTTGCATTAACTTTGCACATCACCTTGCATCTCATAATTTCTAAACTTGTAAGTCAAACTAGGAAGATCAGAAAAGTAGATCACGTTTACAATGCCGGGTATCCTTTGCTTTAGATTATTGATGATTTATTTTTGTACCTTGTAAACCATTGCAACATCATGATTGTTATCATCTGATATAATGCAATATGAAGTGAAATGCAACACTTGACCTTCTTTATAGTACACAACTACTGGATAAAGATTATTCCAATGAAAACCTTGTTCTTCATCCTAGACAACACAACTTTAATTTTCTGCAAAATCTTCAAGAATAATTGCGCTATTTGATGGTAGTTCTTCTTTAAGATTTAGATTGGCATTTAGAAATATATGAATGCGCTGTTAACTTGACTAGTTTTTCCATCACAATATTTACATAATCTGGCATGCTTACAAGCTGTATAATAAATCTGATCTATCAGTAGTAACCCATTTGTTAAATTCGATAGAATCTTCTTCCTCAAACTGCCATATTAGTTTTTCTTCTAATTTAGATGTATCCTTTGGACATTGAGTAAATCGATGTAGTATGTATTTTTTGTTTTGCATATTACAAACAATAAATTTGTATAGTTCATGGGAATCAATTTTAATGGGTAAGAGAATTAACTTCATGTTTTGGTGGTAGATACAAACGCACACAGAATGGGTTCCTGATGAGCTTGGCAAAACACAACATTTAGGTCTTGAAACACAAAACTTGGAAAAACCTAACTACACGTAGATTTCTTCTTATTTAAATACATTAAAAATATTTTTTTATTACTTTTATTAAAAATCATCCAAAAAAAGAAAAGTAAAGTAAAAAGTAACATATTAATAAATAAAATAGAAATCAAAAATTTTATTTGTAATTTTATATCTTTGCTTTTTACAATCTGAACTTACAGTGTTTCAATTTATGTTTCATATGTAAGATACAAAAGTTTTGTGTACATTTAACAAATTTTTTATGCGTTTTCCAGGTTTAGAATGGAAGGTTATTAATGGAAATATATGACAAAGAAGTGTTTATGGGTCTACTGTATTCATATAGTTTAGGAGTAAAGGCAATTTTACCATATTAACCAGCTGCGGGTGTCAGGTAGGGGACATATCAGACATTATTTCATGAACTTATTATTTGAATTCTAGTACAACTCCTGCAAATGAATATAATTAATATACCCTGGAAATTTCATTGTAATTGCACCTCTTGATCTTGAGATATTTAATTCTACGTAATCGTGTATATTGAAAATTTTTAAATGGCAAAAAACACGTTTTAAAAACAATAAACTTTCCCAGTTAACTACCAACCACCAGTAGCGTAAGCTAGTTGTTTTTCTTTATCATTTTCAATGTCTGAATAACCTTTTTTTTATATTTTTAAGGATTTTTCTTTGTTGCATTTCTTTTTTTGATGATTTTCTCCTCATATTTCTGATTGATTCTTTTTTTTTTTTTAATAAATTCTTTATTCATAAATTGTCCGACTGGAATTCTTAAACGTTTAAAAACTTTGCAAATACCAGTAGCATCTTCATTGAACTGTAATATTGTAGATTAAACTGCAATATCTAAAACCTTTTTTCCAACAAAAATATCTTTTGAATCTTTCGCTTGAAAGATCATGAAAAGTTGGGAGAAGAACAACTTAAATTTACAATGGTATATTCAATGTGGGTTTGTATTTGTTTTGATTACTAAACCTATCTGTTTGCCACAAGCCCCAACTGTTTTTGGATTGAGGGCAGAATTATTGGCGTTTGATGGGATTACTTATATTACTATTATGAAATAACACAGTCAAAGCAGATTTCTTCATTGGGTATAATTGTTTATTCTGCCTAATTGCTATAAGTTTATCTGTCAATCCTCATGCGCCTTTTAATTTTTTTCCATCACTTAGTATTTTTTCCTTCATACTTTGAAGCAAACTGCGGCATCGTGTACCTAATCTCTTCTGAACGTGATCAAAACATTCTATTTTTTAATTGTTATTTCTTTGCCATATGGTTTCGAAGGCTTGACTTCATTAAAAGATGATGTTTCACCATCACCAATATATGAAGTGTAACGCAAACCATAATTATTTATTGATCGAGAAAAAATTAAAATTGCGCCAACAGTCTCCATAGAACCTGATGATTTTTTGTGGTTTGCTTCGCAGATATGATTTGTTTGCCATTTCAAGTACCCTGGTTTGTTTTTTTCCCCTTTCCACATGGCACATTCTTTGTAATATTTGGATAAAACTGCTGTGTCTAAACACTTTTCATTTTCCATTAATTACTAAAGTATCTCAAATGTGAGATTTCTTGCACTGTTTTGATATTTTTTGCAGTTTTATGTTTTTTGAAAACTCTCTCCCTTTTATTTTTTATAGTATATATAGTATCTTTATATATCAACAATAGAACTTTAAAATTGGAAAAGATTAAAAAAAATTTAATATGCAAGCGACAGGGTTTGAAGATTCACGTTGTGCTTCGGAAGTGCAGCAAGCAAACCACTTCGACCACTAAGATACACTAAACTGCCAATTTTTAACACTATTTAAAAAACAAAAAATGGAATGCAAGCAATAACTTTATAAAACGGCAACTAAATGCTTTAAATCAAAATTAAGGAGATATTGCAGCAATGCAATTTTTAAATAAAAGTAAGACTTTATAAAAGTATAAACATCTATTGAACTTTAAAAATGTTTTATTTTTTATTTCAAAAAAATAAAAAAAGATTTAAAAAAAAAAGGTGTAAGAGCTAGGATTTGAACTACGATATTTCACTTGAGAATGCTGCGACCTAAACACTTCGGCCACAAGGCGTATTGTTCGATGTAACTTTTAAAACTATTTAATAAACAAAAGACTTTATAAAATGGCAAATAAATGTTACAAATTAAAAGTTAAAGGAAATGTAACCGCAATTCAATTTTAAAGAAAAACTGTAAAACTTGAAATATGTTTTAACATTAAGAGTGGAATGCAAGAAACGAACTTGAGTGAAGTTCGACTTGAACTTTGAAGTCTGACTTTGTCAAGTTAGACTTCAAAAAAAAACTTGAGCAAATGCGCAAACGAAACTTGAAAATTTCAGGATCACGCTTGAGAAAGTCAAAATTGAAAAACTTAAAAGGTATTGATTGAAGGCGGAATCGGAAAAAAAACTTTGCAACCGATTGCGGCGGATTATTTGAAAAGAGAAAACCTTTTAAATAAAGCAAATTAACAATATATTTTTAAATAATACTTCTGAGTTTTATACTTTAATATATTAACTTACGAAAATAAATTAAAAGGTGTTACAAAAATAAAAATTTTTATAATTATTTTTCTATTTTATTTTTAATAAAACTTGGTAATTTAATAAAAAAATCACTGGATTTAAATGAACATGTTAGTGTTATCGTCTATTTAGTCCAAGACTCTAACTATGATGTAACAGCTGCTTAACATTTAAATAGCATATATGCTATGCGGTTATCAACAAAGCATATATGACGAACACAAGGTTTTTGTTATTATTTTTTCTTGTTGAAATTTTTATTAAAAAAAAATTAACTCCAACAAGGCTGCAAGCAAACACTAATTACGTTGGGAGTTAGCGGAAAAGTAATTAAAAATTATGACAACAGTTTTTAATACCAGGACGAATAGAGAACAAAATCTGTACATAGAGAACAAAATCTGTAGAAGAAAATGACTAATAAGAGTTATATTATATATAATGTACGACAAAGCATTTTTGTTATAACGGTTAACAAGTCAGCAATAGAACGATAGGATCAAAATCTGTATAGATCATGAGCGGATCCAGAATTTCATGGTCTTTGAGATAGCTAACCTTCAGGCACGGAGCGAACTCTAAACAATTATAAACTTTAATATCCTAGCAAGAGACAACGTTTTGTAAATATTGTCACAAAAGTATTTAATTCTATTTTAAAATTTTATGGGGATAATGCAATTTTATAGTTTAAATTATTTAAGTTTCAAAAAAACTTAAAAATTTTAAGTACATTTTTCGGATACTACTATTGATACAAAACAAACTTAACTTTCTTTCTTGCTCTTTACATATAGCATTTTACAATATCAATATTATTATATATCAAATGACCAAATGAGTCACTGAAATTCATATTTGAAGCAAGGTGATATTATCACAAAACATGAACTACCAGAAAAATTGATATTATCAGAAAACAGGAACTACCAGAAAAATTGATATTATCAGAAAACAGGAACTACCAGAAAAATTGATATTATCAGAAAACAGGAACTACCAGAAAAGCCAAAAAAGTAAAAAAAGAATGGCATTAAAATAAAAATTTACAAAAAAATATTGACAAAATATTAAAAATATTAAATATTAATACACTGATTTTAATAAACACGATTTTAAGGATTATTTTATTAAAGCATTTCTATGTTTTTGAATATTTTTCATTGATTGAGTTCTAGATTTACTTTTTCTCTAAAAAAAGGCATTCGTTGTTAATATTTTTCAAATATCTATGTTTTTATTCTTTGATAAGTTAAATGTTTATAAAAAGAATCGAGTCACTATTTAAATTTCTCCTTCAAAAACTCTCGCAGATGCTTTGAAACCATTTTACTCATTATAATTTTACATTTCATCGTGTACCCAAAGATCATTTTGTAGAAAGGTAATGTTGTCAAGCAATGCAAGATACAATAATGTCTATAAAATTTTTTGGTTTTATTTGTAATAGGATATTGCAAACAAATTTCAAAACAACATTCCACTGCCACACCTGTGCTGACAATATGGGGAATTTTCCCCTATAACATGGATGTGCTGATGAGCATCTAAAACTTGTTTAATGGCTGAATTGGTAAAAACTTGTGATCCTTAAAACATCTAGTCCATTGAATACAAGCAGATAAAATTACTTTTGAAGGACCTTTAATTATGTGGCAGTCCAAAGAAAAATACCCTTTTGTTTTGATACAAATCTGGATTTTGCCTCAGAATTTATTATAGGATATGTTCCATCTATTGTTCCAATATATCCTGGAAATCGTAAACGTTCGTAAAATCTAAAAAATTTATAAATATTGTTTATATATAAATAAAACTTTAATTTCATAAAAAGAAGCAATAGCTGATATACAAAATGTTATTAATAAAATTATAAGTATATGTGTGTGTATATACATAAGTATACACACACACATATACTTATAACTTTATTAATAAAATCTTGAATATCAGCTATTGCTTCTTTTTATATAATCAAAGTTTTATTTATTTATATTTTATGTGTTTCTCTTTCTGTAAGTTCGTCAGGAAGATAATAAACCTACAGAAGTACTTATGTAGGTTTATTTTCTTCCTGACGAACTTACAGAAACAAAAACAGCATTTTGAAGCAAATATAAGTAATGTGTTTCTACTAATTTATACATATATATATATATATATATATATATATATATATATATATATATATATATATATATATATATATATATATATATATATATATATATATATATATATATATATATTTAATTTGGTATAATTATAATTATGATAATTTAATTATGATGATAGAATATATCCTTTCTCACCTAAAATGAATTAGTAGCATAAAACCGAGATACAATTGACAGTTGTTGTACTGGTGAAATGTATTAAGTATAAAAATAATGATTCATTTGTAATTTACTCATGAAATAAGTAAATTGACAAAAATTCTATATAACTTTTTACCACATATTTACGAAATGATAATGACGATTGGTTTTTTAATTTCAAGTTTGCTTTCAAGACTGGTTTTGCCTAACTTTCAAAAAACGACTTGAAATCTAATTTTTCAAGAACGAATTCATTTTAAGTTTGTTTCTTGTATTACAATTTAGTCAGACTTCAGATTTGAAGTATAAATTGAAAATTAAAGTTCACTTCATGCATTCGGAAAAGATTTTTGCTTTTTCAACTTGATTTTTCAAGAAAACTTGAAAAAACTTAAAGACGGCCGGTCTTCAAATATAGCTTGAGTTCAAGTTCGCTCTTTGCATTTGCGCAAGTCAAATTTCAGACTTAAAGTATGACTTTAAATTTCAAGTTTGCTTCTTGCATTTCACCCTAAATACTTTGATATTAACATAAGTTAGGTATTTGCATACACTTTTCGCATTTTATGATACAAAAAGTTCTGCGAATCTTTCTTGCCATTAACTTAGGTGTAATGGCTGCCGTCACTTCCGTGTCAAACATTCACGAATGAGTAAAAGAAGCAGCAGCATTACATTTAGTATAAAAGTATTATATGATATGATTAACTAAATGTGTTTTTTTTTTCATTTTTTGCAGGTAGTTTTAACTTTCTAAAACAACTAAACTGACTGCTACAAAGCTGTGATACACAGCAACTTTTCTCTATTTAATGAACTGATTCGATTTAGAGCACTATTTTGATTTTACAACTACCTATTCTCTTTATGAATAAACTTTTTACAACTACGTACTTACATTTTAGATAACGCTTATATAATTGAATTTGATGTATAAATAGCTTTGATTTTTTTCAGGTCAGGAACGTCGCTATTGTACTATTTTTACACTTGAAGATGAGGAGTCAGTAGTAAAATATGTCAAGAACAGGAATAGAAGTCTGCAAGGCATCAACAAGGCAGAGTTGACCAAACTCCTTCTTGACATCTTAAAGATTAGGGACTATATGAATAGAAGATGCAAAAGAGGTTGGAAGTTTGTTAAGTTTTCTCCTTATGCAAAGTCAGCTTTGGTGAACGGAAAGTAAGTCTACTAATTTTTTTGTTAATTTTTACTAAATGGAATAAAGTAACTTTTATAAAATATTCAAGACAAATTTTTTTACTTTTTCAAGCTTGGTTGTTTATTTTGGTCACGATTCTATGCAAAACACTCTAGCTTAACACTAAAACGCCAGGGTTACATATCAATTAACAGAGCACTTAACTGCACTCAAGAAATGGCCTATAATCATTTAAATGACCTTGCAGTAGAACTTCAAGCTGCCAGTATTATGAAAAATGCCAAAAGAGTAGACGATGATGTGTGGATGGGTGATATTAACATCATAAGAATCTTCAATGATGACAAGACACCATAATTTGTAAGTTATGATGTTAATGGAACTTTAACAGGCATGGTATATGCAGGGAAAGATGAACAGTGCAGAAAGAAAACAGAGAATGTGTAACCATCTACCTGTTTGTTTCATTCTTAGGTGATGTTTGTATATGTCAAGTAATTTTCTCCTCCGTTGTAATAAAAAGTCAGATGCTAACACCTGATGACTAAAAAATGAGACAAAATTTAAATTAATTTATGTATGCTATTCATAATCATGCAATTGAAATAAATTAGTATATTTATAGGGAATTTAATACTCTATTAGAATTATATTATAGTTTCAAAATAATAATTAAAATGGCTCCGTATAAAACAAGTTTGTAAGAAGACCTAAGAAAACGCATTTGCCAATTTAGAAATTCGCATCTGGAAAAGCCAAAAATCTTCACAGTAAAACACTTTATAGATAAAAGAACATCGTAAGCTACCATATATTGTGCTCTAGAACGTGTAGACAATAATTTAGGCTATCAACAAAAAAAGGAAGCGGTCTAAAGGCAAAATAAATGGACAAAAAATCATCATCACGGTGTTTCACAATGTCAAGTAGCTCGAAGACCAATCGTATATATCTAAAATTCTTAAAAACAGGACAAATATTAGATATTACAAGAAGAAAAAGATTCCACATTGAAGCGAAAGCCAACTAGCTCGAATCAAACCTTTTTGTCGGCATATATATCGCAATTTTAGGAATTTTGATTTTGTCTTGGATGACGAATCATATTTCACATATGTGAATACAACATTGGCTAGCAACGATGGCTTCTATTCTAGCAACATGTCATCTACAACTAGCCACGTCAAATTCAAAAGAAAGAAGAAGTACGAGGAAAAAGTGCTAGTCTCTTTGATTATATCGCCCAAAGGGACTTCAAAACTAATGTTTTTTGGCAATCAACAAACAAGCATACATCGGATGTCTACGCAAGCGGTCATTGATGAATATTATAAAAATGAAGAGTACTTGTTCTGGCCAGATTTAGCTAGCTCGCACTATGCAAATAAAGTGGTTTCTTTTCTCGATGCCAATAACATCAAATACCTGCCAAAGGTAAAAAATCCACCCAATGTACCAAAAGCTCGACCAATTGAGGACTTTTGGGGTCAGTTGAAATGCTTAGTCTACGAGGATAATTGGCAAGCAACAAGCATTCCTCAACTCAAACGGCGTATCGTAAATTGTCTTAACGAAATGAATCGGGAAGTAGCAAAACGTTATGCCTTAATGACTTCAGTTCGTCGAGGTCGAATTACTTTTAATGATGTTATTGAAAACCAATAAATATATTTTTTTAAATATCATATAATTGTTTGTAAATTTGTTTTAAATTAAATTTGATAGCTATGTAACTATGGCTATAATAAAAATTTTAAAGTTGTCTTACTTTTTTTAGTCATCAGGTGTTACCACAAGTAGCTGTAGAAAAAATTAGTCATTTACTTGTTACCACATCAGAAAATTGGATGGCAGATTGTGCCACTTTAAAGGCTGCTTGTCAAGAATTTGACAACTACCTTACTGAGAAGGGGATAGAAAGACCTGTTATATTATTATCTGACAGATATAGTTAACGATTCAGTTACGATGGTTTGTATCGATGGATGATCCTTTCAAAACAAATTTGGCTATTTATTTCTCCTCCGGACACTACAGGCGTAACTCAGTTATTCGACCAGGTTAATAAAAATCTTCATCACGAATACAGAAAAGCCAAGAATTCTTTTTTCAACCCGATGCAATCAATCAATCGAGAAGGGTTTATGACTATCTTAGGGAATATATGGGAGAAATGGGCATTAAAAAAAGTCCTTATTTCTAATTCAAAAAGAGTTGGTGTAACACCTTTTGCTTTAAATGTTAACTTTATGCAACAAGGTAAGTTTGAGCAAGCCGCTGTATGCATTCAAAAAGTAAAAAAAATTGTCACCAGCGTCAACTTTGTTTAAATCACATGAATTAGCCATTTCGTCTCCCGCATGTAAAACGAAAGGGTCGGCAAGTTATTGGTAAGTCAAGTTTAAACAAGCCCAATCAGTGATTAGAGATGTGGCTGAACAAAACCTCCAATTAGACAAAATCCCTGATCTTTTAACTATAAGGTAAGTAAAACCAAACCTTGAAAAAGCATCTACACCAGTTACTCAGGTCTGTGGTTCAAAATGCGTGCAAAAGATGTTACAGCAAATGATGATGCGTGCAAAAGATGTTGCAGCAAAAGTGAAGGAGATAAAAGAAGAAAAGCAACGCAAGCTATCAGCAAAGAAGGAAGCAAAAAAGAAAAAAGAAGCTAAAAAAATATTTTTTAATGTTAAAGTGAATGTAGTTGCAAACAAAAAAAGTGTCAAGCTCTTGGACTTAAGCAATGTCCTATTTGTTTTGATGTTCTTCATTCAATTTGCAGCAGAGCCAGTTGCAAAGTTTATGATGTAAAACCTGTGATGGTTTTACCAGCCAATCATTTCTCCAGCTCCAAAAGACTGTTTTCGCAACAAACCGATGTAGACAACCTTTATAATGAAAATAATTAATATATAAAATAATACTTCTTTTTAATACAGAAATCAAACTACTCGTTGATGCTATGGTAACATTGTAGTATTAACCTGTTGTTAAATTAATGTTATATTAAGTAACTTAAACCTTTTTAGACGTCCGGACAACTGTTGTTGTGTTCAAATATTGTTTTTAGATAAACATATGTTAATGTGTAAAAAAAATCCATTTAAAATGCAATTTTGTGATTATTTTCCACAATATGATTAATTAGGTGAATTCAATGAAAATGTACCGCAAAAACCACAATACTGCTTTCTTCTTTTTGATGATGCTATATAGATTTACAATTGCTTAACGGAAAGAACCTTTTTTCTACATTTATTCACAATCCATAGGTGATAGAAAAACAATATTTGGCTAACTTAATCTAAGATATATCCTCTATGAATCTACAAAATTAAAAACAACTACTTTTTTTGTTAAAATTTGCGCTTTTTTGCTAAAAACTGAGCTCTTTGCTCAGAAAAAACTACTAAAACCACTTAATTCATAAATAGACACATTGACTTTCATATTATATTAAAGTTTTAATATCTCGAATTAATTACCAAATCCTAGGTTACTTAAAATCAACAATGTAGTTTTTGAGGTACGGTTGTTTTTGAATAAATCATGGTTTTTTTTTTACGTGTAATAATTTTTTCAGTTTTTTTATTGCTATTTAAAGTTTCGTTCCTGTTCTTGAACTGCATTGATATTGAAGGCATGTTGGCACATATTTGAAATTTTCAAGTCAACTGTATAAATCAATTTTGTATGTGCCTGCCAAATTTCATTAAAAAAAATTTATGACCACACACCGTATTTTTGACCCAGTAGAGGTTCCATTTCTACCTCTTTTAGTGTTACTGTTACACTTTATTAAACTGTTTCTGCTACTGTGGCTGTTACTTTTTGTTATAAATTCTGTTGTTTTTTTACAGTTACCAGTGATTTTTATTTGGTTTTTAAAATTTCATTTCTGTTCCGGAGGTGCATTAATATTGAAGGAATGTTGGTATATATTTAAAATTTTTCAGTCAACTGTATATATCTATTTTCTATGTGCCTGCCAAATTTCATTAAAAAATGTTACTGAACTCATACCCTATTAATCCGCAAAGTGGAGGTATTTCCACTTCCGTTACATAGTGTTAGGGGAGGGGCGGTTTTTAATAGTAGCATTCAGTATATTTGATTTTTTCTTCATAATAATGATATATTTTATTAGAACTGTTATACAAACTTTTTTTTTTTTAAGAGCCTTTTACTACTAAGAATATTTGGGTTTTCTTTTTTTATAATTGTTAAACCATTTACACAAACACTAACAATTATAATTAATTAAGGTGGTTATATAATAATTTTTTTTTTTATTGCAAACTTTTTTCACACACCAAAATTAGTTTAAAGGCCAAATTCTGCAAAATAAAATTTAAAATGCTTAAATTATATGACACTTTTTTATGATGATTCTGCATAAAAATCATTAAAAACAAAAACAGCATTTTCTCAGCTTATTTCCATACCCATAATTTACCATATAATCACCTTAAGCTAGTATAGCTTAGCTATATATGATACATAAAAATTATACTTATATTTAAAAATGTATTTATAGATTAATGGTGATTTTTAAAATTATTTAATTATGATTTATAGCCGACCCAATTAAAGAGTAGTATTATGATTGTTGAATTTAATTTAGTGCATCATGGGACCTCACAAGAAAACATATCTATTTTACGGTAAAGCTAAAACTTATTTAGCTTGTATTTTTCCAATACCAGCTCATTTAAATATTGGTTGTAGAAATGGGCATGTACTGCATATATTTGCAACCAACAACAATTTATATAAAGTAACTATAGTACTAATCGGTAAGTATTTTAACATCAAACTTTGTATAAGTCAGATTCAACAACTAGTTAGAACATCAAAAGTCTTTGTAAACCATTTTTCACAAAATTCAAAACCATTTGTTGACATCTGCAACATGCTCTTTGCATACCAAATAACAACATCTGCTGTGGCACAAACATCGCAATCAATCGCAACCTCAATTGACATTGCGACGTGTTCCTAATTTTCTTCTCAACAAATCAGTGTTTCATCTGTATCAAATAGTGATCACTTACCTCCTTTATCTCGTCCTACTCTAAAAACCTCTTCTCATGAACCACTATCCAGTTTGAGAGCTGACCAGTTGAGTCCCAGAAAAAAGGTTACGAGAAAGAGATTAACCATGTTGGCAAACGAAATGGCAATTAAGAAGAGAAAGCATAAAGAGGATATTAAAGGTTTAAGAGATAAGGTAAAGGCTAGACCATACAGATTTAAATATCTAAATCAAGTTATTACTTGTAAGGAAAAGATAATTTCTCAACTTAGAAAAAAATTAAAAGAAAAGTTTTTAAATTTACAGTTGAAAAAACTTCAGAAGTCAAATTTTTTGTTTGAAACAACAGTTGACATTCACGCAAAGCAAGTTTTCTTATCAAAAGGCAATGTTAAGCCAACAACTTGCTGAAAAAGATTCTGTAATTCTTGTACTGTAAAATGACATACTGATTTTACAGGAAGAGTTGGAGGAAATTCAGCAAGTAACACAAACCATCAAAAATGAAAAATGCTACTCAGCAGATATCAGTACACTTATTTATGACATGCTTGTGTGCCAAGTTCCTTCACATAGAGTGCCATCTCTGAGGTACAGCTTATGACTATCAGAGTCATATCACAAAGTCTGTTGATAATCTTGCAAAGTTATATAGTGATTTCTATCAGCTCAAATATACTGACGTAAGAAGCACTATTATTGGGAACATAACAAATACAATGAGTGATAGAGTTGTAACAAACCATGCGTAACAAGTCTATTATAAACAAAGTTTATTCTTTGTTACTTATTAACTGTTTTACCTTAGGTATCCGTGAGTTGTGTGTTTTAGCTTTAATTGGAAAGCTACTTTCTGGTCCTTGGATGACAAAATTTTATATTGCACCAGGTACGGGACTTGACCACATATCTGGCATTCAGGTTGTAAAAGATGTTTGGAACACTCTTATTGAGAGCAGCAAGAATCCCTTATCTCTACTTAAACAAAAAAATGATTTCTTTGGTAATGATATTGAAGATGTAGTTTTTGATTCAATAATCAGCTTTTGCCCAGTAACTGATGAAATGAGTAAAGCATTAGCTGACTGCCTTAATGCAGTTATTAGCGTCATTGACAGGCAGTACAAGCGGCAACTTGAAATGAGTTCTAATGATCACCTTAAAGACCAGGCTAAGTCAGCTAGGCTTCATAACATTGATTCAGAAGAACTTATGGGTATGTTTAGCTCTGCAAAACACAAAGCTCCAAATGCCACTCTTTGTTTTTTTCAAAACTTCGTGCTTGCAAAAATAAAACAATTGCTCTGCTAAGCAAAAAGTCAACTGATATTCAAAACAAGTTGATATTTTGGGCCATCTCTAATGCCAGAAAAAAGTGATTTACAAATATACAATGTCATAATGACTTGATGTTATAATTGTTAAAACAAATGGCAGATAAAAGGTAGAATAAATATTAAAAAATTGCATGCCTGATCAGGTAAAAGAAATGTTTCCTGACCTAGAAAATAATGAGACCTCAGGTATTGAAGAAATTCTTATTGGAGCTGCTATTGAAAGAAGTATTTGCCACATGTAGTTCGATAATGCCACTAACACCTAGGATGTATGCTACGGCAGAATTGCTAGCATTAAAAAGAAGAAAACTGATGTATATATAGTTGCTTATTGGAAACCCAATGAGAATGCAGATGATGATGGTGTTGATTATGATGTGAGCAAATATCAACTTTCTGCAGACATAATAAGTGGTGATATGGTGATAACATAATAGAAATGTGTAATAATAAGGTATATGCTATTTTAAATAAAAGTATGTCTTATAACTTGCATTAACAGATATTATTTACAGATAGCAGGTTAATCTTTTTTTTATAATAAATTTTAAAGTAATTAATGTATATCATATTCTCTACCCTCTCCTTTTTTTAAAATTATGAATAGATTTATAATTATATAATTTGTTTTTATGTATACATATATGTATATTCATATATATATATATATAGAAATGTAATTTTAGGTAGTCGGTTAGTTACTGATATCCAACAACCATGGGAAATGTGTTGTGTATCAGGAGTTTAGTGATTTTGAATTTTTTTCAAGTTAGGAAATCATTCTCATCTTCTCTAATTTGTAATGGGTTTTTCAGTTATTCTGTTAAATATCTAAAATATTTTCATTTATCTTTTATTGCAAGGTTTTAACTATGATGGCAGTTTGCTACTGTAGATGTTTATCTTAAAGACCTCAAGATTATATTTATTCATTCAGTAATAACAGTTAGATGTTAATTTATTATACATTAGTTATTAATTTATTATACATTAGTTAATTTATTATACATTAGTTATTAATTTATTATACATTGTTAGCCTTAATTTTTTTTTAATTTTATATATCTGATATATTTTATCTTATCTATCATTGTAAGGTTACACAATATGATGAAAACCACACGATTGCTTCGATGGATGTTGATCTTTTTCATATCAAGATTAAACCGGTTAGATAATATTTTTTTAGAGATTGATTATGTTTATTAATGCAATTATAACAGTTATATATTTATTTATTATCCAGGACATAAGGCATCCTTATTAATAGGTATGGCGATATTAATTTAGGGGTTTACTTTATTTTAGATATCATTGGATGTGGTTTCTTTTGCGTACAAAAGTATCGACTCTTTCTAGCTATGGATGTCACAGTTTTGTTTGCTTCAAAAACTAGGCTTTCTTCAAAGCCACAATTCTGTTAAAAACATTACTAAGCAAAAAAGAAAATAATTATTAGTCTAAATTTTTTGTTTAAGGTTATGTTTTTAAAAAAATTGTATGTTTTTAAAAAAATTATTTTAATTTTTTGCGGTTTGTTGGAGTTTATATAAAGTTAGATAGATATATGGACTATGAAAGGGAAAATGAATGAAGGAGAGCCGTGCGGTGGACATGCCCTTCCCCCCTCCATTGTTTAGATGGATATTTTTTTGTAGGTTGTTAGTTGAACTATATGGTGTTTTATGATTATTTTTTTGTACTTCGACCCCCCCACAATATGTACATATATTGAAATTCATTAGTAACAATAAAAATGAGGCGAAAACGCTAAGGCTTTTAATGTATTTAAATTTCACCTATACGCTATAGAAAATCTAGCCTTGGTGCATATTTAATAAAATAAATATTTATACCCTTAACCATAAATATATATATATATATATATATATATATATATATATATACATATATATATATATATATATATATATATATATATATATACATATATATATATATATATATATATATATATATACATATATATATATATATATATATATATATATATATATATATATATATATATATATATATATATATATATATATATACAGTGGCGGATCCAGCATTTTTTGATCTTTGAGATAGCTAACTTCCAGACATGGAGCTAACTCCAAACATTTATATATTTATACTTATATCAAATAATGAGGGTTTGCAAAAAATTGCGATGATTGGAGGCTGGTAACAAAAAAGCCCCAAAATTTTTGCTACACCTGCCCCAAACGTGAGAGCAACAAGTTGATGAAAAATTTTTTGTACTATTCTTAACTAGACTCATATTCATTGATAATTTTTAAGTTTCATAGTATTATCTCAAAGCATTCAAAAATTATGACCATATAAAGTCCAAACCCCCCTCAATTTAAGGGGGTTGTAATTTTTATATGGTCATAATCTTCGAACGCTGAGAGATAATACTATGAAACTTGAAAACTATCGATGAATATAAGTCTAGTTGAGAATAGCATAAAAATATTTTTATCAACTTGTTGCTCTCACGTTTGGGGCAGATGTAGCAAAAATTGTGGGGCTTTTTTGTTCCCAGCCTCCAATCATCGCAATTTTTTGCAAACCCTCATTATTTGATATAAGTAGGGCTGTAAATCCTGGCTCGTGTTCGTGAACGGCTCGGTGATCGACTCGACAAGAGCTCATTCATTTTCGGCTCAACTGGTAAATGAGCCGGGCTTGAACAAAAAATTAGGCTCGTTTATTAAACGAGCCGAGCTTGAACATCATAGGCTCGTTCATGTAGGCTCGATTAAAGCTCGAATATATATATATATACATATATATATATATACATATATATATATATATATATATATATATATATATATATATATATATATATATATATATATATATATATATATATATATATTTATTTATATTATAATAATATATATGTAATAAATAAAATTGTGATATTATATATATTAGTATATCATAAAAATACAGTGTTAGTGTAACCATATGAGATATGACCCATATAACTCTTATTACACTAAATAATTGATTAATATACATTGAACTATTAGATTTAACTTTTATTTTGAACTATTAGATTTGTGGGATCTTATTTCATCATGTTGTTTATTTGCATGTTTAATAGACTGTAGGATTGTTTATGTTATTTGTTGATTTGGACTTGCATTATTTACAGACGAGCCTTTAACGAACAATTTTTTTTTACTAAACGAGCTTTAAACTAACAGGTTACAATAATTATTTCGAGTTTTAAACCAGTCGAGCTCGAGCAACATGTAAAACGAGCCGAGCCCAAACAATACTAATCCATAACGAGCCGAGCTCGAACAAAGAATCTCATGTTTGAAACCAGCTCGAGCTAAGCCTGAACACTCCTAATATGTAAACAAGCCAAGCCGAGCCCTGGCAAGCTTGGCTCGTTCGGCTTGATTTACAGACCTAGATATAAGTATAAATATATAAATGTTTGGAGTTAGCTCCATGTCTGGAAGTTAGCTATCTCAAAGATCAAAAAATGCTGGATCCGCCACTGTATATATATATATACATATATATATATATATATATAATTATTGTAAATATCGCAAAAATACGTGATATTTCTTTTATGCATGCTTGTTTTATAAAATTTTGTTATAAATTTTGCAATTACGTTTTAATCCTTAAAAATATTTTGTTATTTTAATTCGAAACTTTTTAAATAACGTTTTTAAATCGTTTTACACATTTCGCTATGCAAAATCATGCGCAAATTAACAATGATTCTATTACAAAACTGCCGTTAGCCGAACGCGAGTTTTATACGTAAGTTGATTTCTTAAGCAATGCTTCAAGAAAAAATGTTACATAAATGAGCATTTCCAGTCATTTCCGCACGGAATATACGATCTATTAGAAAGAACTAGCTCTAAGAGAAATAATTATTCTTTGATTTTATCTGAATTTATTGAACCAAACGAATTAGAATTAGTCGATGTAACTAAAGGGTCTGGTCCTGTAATTACTTATCGACATCTTACATTACCAAAGTCAACGTATATTGATCATATAGCTATTTCAAAGCATACACCTTTTCTAGTATATAAATGTATCGTTATTCCTCCTTCTTTTCAAAATGTAAGTGATCACTTGCCGCTATTGATTTCAATTGGACTGAAAGGTCAATATTATCAAGAAAATATAAATAAAATAACAGAGGATTTTAGCATTCCAAGATATCTCTGGAATAATCTAGACTTTATAAACTTATATAAGGATCACTTAAATACAAGTTTTAATAATCTTAACCTTATTGGTAATTTCGAAAATGAACTTGACCAAATCTATACTACTATTACTAACAGTGGAGCATGGGCTCTAAGAGAACACTTAAAGTCAAAAAAACGATCTGATTATTCAAAATCCTGGTGGACTCCCGAGTTAACTCGAAGTAAAAAAATTCTTTCACATTATTTTCAAAAATGGAGGGAAACGGAATTCGTAAAAGACTCACCTCTTCTATCTTTAATCGATACCTCTTTGCTCGAAAGAATTTCCGCAAAACCGTCAAAGCAGCCCAAAACAATAAACTATATCAACAATACATAAAAATTGAAAAACTAAAAAACTCTAACCCAAAAAACGTTTGGAATGTTTTTAAGTGTATAAAAAAGAATTCAAATCCAAAACTTTTTGCTATAAACAATAAAAAGGATAAAGAATCGATTACCGCAGAATTTGCTACTATATTTGAAAAACGATTAAACACTGAAAGGTTAAATCATAGTTCTATTTATCGTCAAGTTCCACCTTGTGAAAATCCTGATGAAATAGCTATTACTGATGAAAATATAAAAGTCGCTATTTCTTGCCTAAAATTGAATAAATGCCAAGATCATTTCAATATATCTGCAGAACATTTAAAAAATGCCTAGTGTGATGCACTAACGCAATGGATAAGAAAATTTTTTAGACCCCTACGTCTATGTCAACTTCAACTATTATACCGCATGTCAAATCGTATAAAAAATCACTTACCAACCCAAATAACTACCGAGGTATCAGTATTATTCCAATATTTACGAAACTTTTAGAATACCTAATTTTACTCATCAGTCCCGAAATAAAAGAAACACATCCCCTTCAATTTGGTTTCAATAGTAAGAGTTCGACCTTGCATGCTGAATTTGTTATAAGCGAAACAATTAAGCATTACAACAACAATAATTCGCCTATTTATTTATGTTCTTTAGATGCTGAAAAAGCTTTTGACAGCTGCAACTGGGACATTCTCTTTGATAAACTTTACTTTGATAAAAACTTACCTCTCCAAATAGTTAACACTATATCTTCTTTATACCACAAAAGTAGTTCAACTGTCTCTTACCTAGGTTCCAAATCAGTTTCATTTGCTCTTAAGCAAGGAGTGAGACAAGGATCCATTCTGTCCCCCTACCTATATAACATATACACCGAAAAGTTACTCGAAACTATAAAAAATGATAACGTTGTGGGTACTTCTATACATGGAAACTTCACAGGTGTTGTTGCTTATGCTGACGACATCATTCTTCTTAGCTCTACTCTATCTGGTATTGAAAGGCTGATTACAACGTGTAATATTTACAATAACTTAAACGGCATAAAGCTCAATGCTGTCAAAACGGAACTGTTGCTTTCGGGAAAAAGACAATTAACTAATTGCAAGATAACCCTAGACGACCATCAAATAATACTAAATGAAAAACTTAATCATCTAGGCTTTATTTGGGATACACAAAAATCAATTTTTGCCTCACTCAATAGAACAAATATTAACAATAGGGTATCAAATTTCCAAACAATAGTGCAAACTCTGATTCAATCTGGTATCCGGTTTGTACATCCATCTTCAATTATTCAGTTATATACATCGTTAGCAGTTCCGACCCTAACCCATGGTCTGGAACTCTGTGAAAATAGAGAGTCAACAATGCAAAGACTTAATAAACTTGGAAGAAATCAGTTAAGTCATTTTTTAATATCTCTAAGTATAGCAAAAACTATATAAACTCTCTATTTAAAGTTCGGGAGATATCGACTTACATACAACAAAATAAAATAAACCTATTTATCCGTCTATTAAATAATAAAGTAACTTTTGAAATCATCAATTCTCAGCTTAACTATTGTTCATTAAAATATTTATTTTTAGATGATATAAAGGAATTATGTAAGATCCATAAAATAAATATGAAAAACTTAATTCAGGATAAAAAGAAAGTGAAAATTAATATTTCAGAAAATATAATTCCTGAAGATACTTATCAAATTTTAGTCCAGGCAATTCAATGTTGGAATGCAAAGCAACAGCGAACAATTTTTAAAAAAACTCTTGAAGAAAACATTCCCAAGTGTTATACTTTATTTTCTCTTTGTATATCTTAAACTATTTTTATATATTTTTACCTTGTAAACACATTTACAGAGGGTGTTTAATAAAATAATAATAATAAATAATATAATAACTTTTCTTGTAATTATCTTTTTTCATAAAGTTTTCACTATTTTATTACAAATTCAAAGCTCTTTCGAACCATATATAAAACTTAAATAAATAAATGGTTTGAAATTTTTACACACTTTTATACTTTTAAATAATTTTATTTAGCAAGATCTTACTTAAAAAATTTTTTTTTCATATAGAATATCGTGGAACATTTCTTTGTGAAAAATTTTAAAAAATATTTTTGAAAATAAAACAGTTTTTAATAACCTTTTAATAACTCTTCAGAACAATTCAAAAAGGAGTCTCAACAGTTCGTATAAGAAAGAGAATTTTATTTTAAATACGTTTTTACAAATAACTGCACAAAACTAATAAACTGGAAAAAGTCATCACTAATCGCTTATTTTTGTCTTGATTTTAAAATAAAATTAAAAACTAACACTACTGTTTATTTATATATTATTTTAAAAATATCTGCATTTAATAATAGTATATAATGATATGCTTTTTATATTTTTTGTAATATTAACTGACGGCGACAATGTAAACGGGACTTGATGTTAAGACTTAATGACTTTTTTATGTTTCGGCCATTTGTGTAAACAATTGCATGCAACCTACGAATGTAGAGAATAATGGTCCTTTTAAACAAAATTGTCTTTGTTACAGAACGATGTATATCCTTAAATATTAACAATTTAGATAGGATAGTCATACAGCATTTACTGCAGCATAAATTACCCGATATATTTTCGAAAGTTTTTGTCATTTTCCTGGAATATATCCAGGCGCGTAGCTACCCTATAGCAAGAGTAGGCACAGCCTAAAAGCCCGTCGAAAAAGGGGCCCAAACGTCGACATTACTCAAAGTTCATAAATCGAAATTGAGATGTTGAAATTTGCAATAGAGCTGGCAAGTTTTTTTTTTAAATTTGAATTTTTGTTATCTAAGTAACGTTTGTAATACTTTGCGCTAAAATATTTATAAACTGTTGTAGTTCAATGAGAATCTTTAAAGAGTATAGATTTGCGTTTAATTAAGTCATCGTTTTTTATATTTGTGAACTTCTACGTTGTTTATTTAGTCATATGTATATTAATATACATATATATTTTTTTCTTATTACCGAAGGTAAGCAAGCACTATTGCATTATTTCATTTTTAATATATTACTACTGTGCTAGCCCGTTTTAAAAAACGGGTTTAATATATATAATATTTAGAGGTCTTTAAAATGGATCATTATGTTAACATATACCTATGTGTTAACGTCAAGAACATTGTTTGGACTCAATTAATTTATTGGATTGCCTCAACAATACGTGTTTCTGACATTTATAAAATTTATGTATTTTTTTTTTTAGGGGTAAAAAATTAATTCAAAAAAATAACAAAACTTTTATATATATTGATTTCACCAGTTTTTGGAATTTATAAGTGTAAGACCCATTTTTATCATGGCGGAATCTACATCTAAAGTTGAAGTGGGGCTGAAAAGCGTAAAATTTGAAAAGAAAAACAATTGCAAAAATTGCCCAAGCTCGATATATTTTTTAAAAAAAGTAAAAATGATATTCACCAATCTGATAATATAGATTCTGCGGATATAAATGAATTTCCGAAAACTGAAGAATCGCAGACTACTGATACTGCTACTGAAAATGCAATACAAATTGAAGGAGAAAATAAAGAAACAGCAGTAGACTCACCCTATGGCACTAACTAATGATTTGGGTAAATATTTAAATCAAATTATATCTGATGACGAAAAACGTTTATTAGTACGTATTTCACCGCATCGGCCAAAAGGATCATTTCCCAAAGATTATAATCAACAGAACAGGAGTTTTAGTGAAACTTATTAATACTACACATCAAAATATGGTCCAGTTCCACGTATTTGGCTATGTTATTCCATACTTTTAGATGCTGTCTACTGTGAGCCATGCTGGTTATTTTCAAATCAAAATAGCCAATGGAAAACTGGCGTGAAAGATTGGAAAAATTTATCTACACGTATAAGTTCTCATACCTCTTAACAAGCTCATGTTAATGCTTGTGCAGTATATGAACTATGTAAAACTAATCAGATAATTGATGAAACACAGGAGGAACACTTACGTTATAAAGCATCCTTTTGGAAAATGGCATTAGAGCGTTTAATTCGTATAACGCTTATGCTCGCCAAAAATTCTTTAGCCTTTCACGGCCATCGAGAAGGATTTACGGGAGATTATAACGGAAAATTTTTGTCGCAAGTAGAACTACTTGCTCATTATGATGATGTGATGAAACAAATTATTTCAATGCCTTCCGGATCCATTTAACAATTTTGGGAGTAAGATTATTGGAGGAACTAACTACGAAAATCAATACATCGCCATTTTATTCTTTAATGTTAGATACGACATAAGATATCACTAAGAAAGATCAATTGAGCATTGTTATAAGACATGTACACATAGATCGCAATGAAAACGAAAAAGCGACACATTTTAATATTATTGAAACCTTCTTCGGATTTTTTGAATTAACGGATCATTCAGCCAAAGGAATTACTGATGAGGATCTTCGTATACTTAGTGAATTAAATATTCTAATTGAAAAGTGCTATGGTCAAGGTTATGATGGTGCCAGTGTTATGAGTTGAATTTACAATGGACTACAGTTTAAAATTAAACAAATGCAACTAAATGCTGAATATGTCTACTGTAACAGTCACAACTTGAATTTAGTTAATGATAGCCCAGCTAACACAAAACGTTCACGCACGTTCAACGAACGTTGCGAACGTTCGAGCACGTTGTATGAACGTTCCACGAATGTTCTCTAAAATTGTATTATTATGAGCTCTATATTTGGTTGGGCGAGTTCTTCATTTCCGATTGCTTCTTATTTAAATATACGAAAAAATTTACTCGAGTCACGCGAAAGAAGTACTGTTAAGTTATTTGAAAAAAAGGTGAAAATCCTACGGAAAAAAACACATACTGAAACTTTTTAGTCCCTGTGTTTTTTCTTTCCGTTTTTCTGCAACGGGTTGCCTGTAAGGCAATTTTAGTTTGTAGGGTTTTTTTAAAGTTGCCTGTAAGGCAATCGTTGAGTATTTCGTGTGTCTTGAGTGTTTTTACCCTTCCCCTACAACGGGTTGCTGTAAAGCAACTTTAGTTTGTACGGGCATTTAGTTGTTTTAAAAGCAACATATGAGTAGAGAAGATTGAGTATGTGTAAGATACGAGCGTTGTAGGAAAACACCAAATCGTCAAACCCTGACCACGCTATAATATAATCTAAATATGGAAAGATCGAAAACCGAAATAGACTTCAATGTCTCTAATAAAAGCTATGCTGAAGCTACAGCAACAAATTCTAACTCAATATTGTCTAATGAATTTAGCACATTGAAAAGAACCCTTCTGTGTGAAATAACAGAAAACATAACTGAACCTAACATTTTAATCGCTCTTGAAAACGCCAATTTAGATCATGATCTGTAAGGCCT